>NC_054534.1:6365807-6373307 GCF_017654505.1 Polyodon spathula
AATTGCAAGCTTGAATAAAAGCAATAAAGAAAACCACAGAAAAAAAAAAAAACAATATGCCATGTCTGTCAAGGGAGCAATACCTTCGTGCAATCGGCATGTTGGAGGCGGGACTAACGCAGCATACTGTGGCTCGCCATCTCGGGAGCTCACAGCCAGCAATTTCAAACCTGGCGAGACAGTATAACCAGACACACTCTGTCAATGACACGCCATGAACTGGGAGAACAAGAGTCACAACACCTGTCCAAGATCGACAGATCATTGAACCGGCCCGCCCACCCACGTCAGGACCCCCACCCCCACCCTTAGTCGCATGTGCGGTCTGATGACACCGAGGCGGTTGAGCCCCTAGTGTCGGTCGCTTAAAGTTGTGTACCGATGCAGCATCTTCGTTGTGTCAATTGTTAATCAGTACAACAAAAAGTCACTGCACCTGCTCTCAAACAGAGTTTGTCACATCTAGTGAATTTTATCCAAATATAAGTGATAAGTTTCTTTTGATGCTCAAATATAAGTGATAAGTTTCTTTTGATGCTCAAATATAAGTGATAAGTTTCTTTTGATGCTCAGTATACATACATAACAGACTGGAATGTCTTGCCACATTTAGGCATAAGTGGGTTTGTTTTGGCGTTCAATAGGTCAAAGACAGGAGGTACAAAATCAATCAAGGAAAACAACAATGACACTGCAATGGCACATATTCTAGTACAAAAGTAGCTGGATAATTCCTGCATTCATCATTTAAACCAACAATAATGTAAATACCTTCTGGGGAAGTATTGGTGAAAAAGGGTACCCCAGCCCTGTTCCTCAAATACTTGTTTTGCGAGAGGCATTTATAAGAACAAATAAAAATAAAAAAGCTGAAGAATATATCCCCTTAGGCCCTGAGGTCACACATGTGGTCAAAAATAATGGCATATATATATATATATATATATATATATATATATATATATATATATATATATATATATATATATATAACTTATTATTTTTGACCACATGTGTGACCTCAGGGCCTAAGGGGATATATTCTTCAGCTTTTTTATTTTTATTTGTTCTGTCATGTTGGTATTTAGTTTGAATATTTAATTTCGTTGAATGACACTCATTATCCAAAGTGTATTCCGATATCCTATATTAATGTAGAAACTGTAAACTACTAAATCCGTATAAATTGTATAACATGAACAGATTAACATGTTGATAAATTAACTTTTAATTCAGAAATAAAACAGTTGTTGTTTTTATTTTTTTAATACGTTGATCCTTGGATGTAAATATTATACGAGAAAGTAACGATTAGTATTTTTAAAAGTTATTGCGTGTGAGTGCATGCGTATACACACACACACACACACACACACACACACACACACACACACACACACACACACACACACATATATATATATATATATATATATATATATATATATATATATGTCATGTTGGTATTTAGTTTGTATATTTAATTTTGTAGAATGACACTCATTATCCAAAGTTTAAAAGATACTTATTTTTAGATGGTCTGTCCAGGAAACCCCAGAAACAACTATTTTAGAAAATAAATTGCTTTTTATACCCTTCAGCAAATGTAAGAAAGGATTTTGAAGCCCAACAAGAAACATGTGACATGTACTTTAGTGTAAGAGCTTTTTTTATTATTGTTCAGAGCACCGTTTGTCAGTTTCTATATCTTTAACAAGCCACCAGACTAATGTTTGCCCGAGGTGGATACATGTGTATTTAAAAAGTTACTGAATAGACCGTCCAGCCCAGGGAATGAGATCATTACATGGAAAACAATACATAACTAATGCCTAACTGCAGACTAACAGCGCTGAGATCTGTCTTGTTATTGTAATGGGGTATGCCAGTCACCTTCACTGGATGTCTTATTCAGAAGAATGTAAAGCAGCAGCTCCTGGACCATTGTTACCTGTCTATGTGTATTATTACATTAGCCCGCCGAGTACTCGGAACTCCATTTGTTGTACATTAGAACCCTCACGCCTTTCAGTAATCAGGACGCTCCACTGCAGGGCACTACCACATGGTAGTTCACCAGGAGACAGATAGAACTATTAAAAAAAGAAACAGAAGGAAAGAGAATCAGTCTTTAAACAACCAGGATAATATTTGATACCCCAGGTGTGTTTTACTAAAACTATTATTGTTTGAGGCTTAAGAAAAATGTTTTTGGATCTTCACAGTCCTCTTGGGACAACACATCACATTTCCAAAAGGCCCAGTTTACACTCAGTTGAATTGCTGCATTACTTGCAATTAGAAATTGCTATAGTAGAAGTGCTACACAACTGAGTACAATATAAATATATCTGAATGTTTCTATTTAAAACTGTAATAAGTATACAGTGTAAACTGCTTACTGTAATCAAAGAATATTGATATACCTTGATATTGTATTTTGTAATTGTGAAAATTGAATTCCTTTTACTCATCACTTAATAATAGAAACACTACCACTCTGTTATGTAAACAGAATGATCACAAACATGATCACATAACAGGAAAAAAAGACAAAGGTCTATAACCACTTTTGGCCCCTTCAGTGCTGTTGACTTTAGAAACCTTTGTGTGGGGTGAAAAGCATGTTACCCAAACTTCAGGGTGCTTTTCAAAACCAAACTTTCAGTGAGTAGAAGTTCCATAAAGAGCTACTTTGTTGGACTGGATTAGCGCTGGAGCCTGGAAGAATAAAATATCTAAATAGCATTATAAAGGTTATTAGTATGTCTGTGGTTTATATTTGTATGGCATTATCATTAATAAATATAGTTGTTAGACATTATTATGACAGTAGGGTATATACTGATGCCCTGAAGTCCTGTTACACTGATGCTCTGTAGACTCCAATAGAGTGTTAATAACTAACTGGGGCAGCTCCAGTGATGAACAATATCTATATAAAATGAACGCTTCGGGACGTGGTCAGATCACAGGGCTTTTTCTGTGACCTGTGGATAATCAGAAGAAATCTTGACAATACAAAAGTTAAAAAACATTACAAAAGATGATTCAAACTGAACTTGTGATACTTTAGAAGAGTGATGTGCAAGTGTTTTGTTAAAATGGCTGTAAATATGTTTATTGTTATTTGTTTATTGCCATTGTCATAATACAAAGTGCACCCCAGACTGCATCCAAAGTGACTGAAAACAAATGAGATTAGGTTCAAATGGAAAGGTAGTACACAGGTCGGGACATGCTGCTGAGAGACAATGGGTGATTTTTTATATATATATATATATACCAACTTTGCACACTTAGATTTGGCAATATTTGACCATTCTTCTTAAAAAGCTGTTCAAGCTCTATCAATTTCCTTGGGGAGCGTTGATGGACAGCAATCTTCAAGTCATGCCACAGATTTTTGATTGGATTTAGGTCGGGACTCTGGCTGGGCCACTCAAGGACATTTACCTTTTTGTTCCTTAGCCACTCCAATGTAGCTTTGGCTGTGTGCTTTGGGTCGTTGTCATGCTGAAAGGTGAACTTCCATCCCAGTTTCAATTTTCTTGCAGAGGGCAACAGGTTTTCCTCAAGGACTTCTCTGTATTTTGCTCCATTCATTTTCCTTTCTATCCTGACAAGTGCCCCAGTCCCTGCCGATGAGAAACATCCCCATATCATGACAGTAGGGATAGCATTCTTTGGGTGATGCACTGTGTTGGGTATGCACCAACCATAACGCTTTGCAGTTAGGGCAAAAAGTTCAATTTTAGTTTCGACAGACCACAAAACTTTTTCTCACATGGCTACAGAATCTCCTGAGTGTGTTTTTGCATACTTAAAATGGGATACAAGGTGGGATTTCTTGAGTAATGACGTCCTTCTTGCCCCCTACCATACAGGCCAGATTTTTGGAGTGCTTGGGATATTGTTGTCACATGCATACTTTGACCAGTCTTGGCCATAAAAGCCTGTAGCTCTTGCAAAGTTGCCATTGGCCTTTTGGTAGCCTCTCTGATCAGTCTCATTCTTGTCAGTCATCCAGTTTGGAGGGATGGCCTGATTTAGGCAGGGTCTTGGTGGTGCCATACACCTTACACTTCTTAATAATCACCTTGAACGTGCTCCAAGGGATATTCAAGGCCTGTGAAATTTTTTTTTTATACCCATCCTCTGATCTGTGCCTTTCAAAATGTTTGTCCCGGAGTTCTTTTGAAAGCACCTTGGTGCCCATGGTTGAGTCTTTGCTTTGAAATGCACTACCCAGCAGAGGGAACCTACAGGAACTGCTAAATTTATCCTGAAATCATAGGTGGAGACCACTTAACTTGATGTTTAGTTTTGAAGGCGATCAGTTACCCCTGAGCTAATTTAGAATTGCTATTACAAGGAGGGTGGACACTTATCCAGCCAAGCTATTTCAGGTTTTATTTTAATTAATTTTCTACAAATTTCTAGAGTATTTTTTTCACTTGGAAGTTGTGGGGTAGGATATGTAGATAAATGATTTTTTTTTAATGCATTTTACTTCCAGGCTATAAGGCAACAAAAGGTGAACATTTTGAAAGGAGTGTAGACTTTCTATAGGCACTGTATATATATATATATATATATATTATATATATATATATATATATATATATATATATATATATATATATATATATATATATATATCCAACCATTTTTTCTATGCAAGTCTTACTGCCTATAAGGTTCTCACATCTGAGAAATACACCATTGCAATTGTTACTTATTGATACATTGGTTGTCATCTCCTCAGAGAGGGCCTGGACTCTGCTGGCATGATGCTAAAAACATCTTGTCTCGCCAGAGCTTGATCTCTCCAGATAAAGATTGAGACACATTAGTGGATAAACAGAGGTTTGAGCCTCCAATGCTCTCAATCCAGCACTTTCATGAGTACTACGGTACATTAATCACCAAGCAGGGCTAGTCCCTTAAATAAGAACATTTATTATACAATAAATAAATAAAATAAGATTCACGTTAGGAAAAAACTTCTATGAGCTTAAAATGTATCCTTTTCTAGACAGAATAAAAAATAGAAATGACTTCTTTTGGAAAGTAATGTGAGTAGTGAAACATTGGGATAAGTACAAAGTAACTGCTAACTACAATTCACTGTCTTGTTGAAAGTGTGGGCCCTTTCTTAGTGCTGTAGCTGGAGCATAGGACACCACCCCCGAAGAGGGAGCACCACAGCACAGCTTGTGAGGAGGGCTCAGGAGCGACAGCTATGTAGTGCTATGGAGAGACATAGCTGAGGTTTAAATAGTTGGACTGTTTGTGTGTGTGTGTGTGTGTGTGTGTGTGTGTTAACCCTTCATCAACATTGTGACCATATACTAACAGCTTAGATTTAGATTAGCTATGGACTTAGCCCAATACATGTTAAAGTGTGCAGTAACATTCATACAAGAATCATTGCAATCACTCCACTAATAATTAGTACATTTATACATCTACAAAAACAGTAATTTCTAATAGGATGGTGTACGATTTTTGCAGTAATTGCATAAGAAATATGCTGGCTCCTTTTGCCTTTTCATATACTTTTACTTTAGCAGTCAAAAATCATATTCTTATACCCAAGATTACTGTAAATCTTTAATACGAAACTCCGAAGAAAGTCATAATTATTCTGGTATTAGGGTCAAATGTAGTACTTCTCTCGGTCATTAAAAATGTGTAGGGTCTTACTGTAAAGTTAAACAAAGTTCGCTTGTTGTTTTTTATTATACAGTATTTCACAAATTAATAGCCTACTTACCAGTGTAGGGACAAACAGTGGCACATCATCAGAATTTGGTATCCATATACGTTTAGTGCCAAAAACTGTTACCCTGTGGATGCTGTGATTAACTACTGCATGAATCACTACAAAAAAAACAAACTGTAGTTCACCCACAAAATCGTATATGTTTACAATTTTAGATAACCCAATTGTTTTGCTCATCAGTTAAAGATACATACATTTGCTAAATTGGGGGAAAAATGATATTAAAAATAACTTTAAGGGCCAAACTCAATACATCATACCCCTTTCATATGGGCACCTCCGTCTTTTGAAGGCTGAAATCATTTGTGCATGCCCAGGCAAGAGCAGTACACTGAGTACCGCGTTTCAACGCATACCACAAAATAACACCATACCGGCAGATTGACAATATGACTTAAGAAAGGGGATGCATATTATTTTATTGTAAAGTACAGTATACAACACATACCACGCTTATGGGCAATTATACTGTTGCACAGCAAGCTGTCTCATTTGAACATCGTGCCAATTCTTGTCTTTTGTGTAGGTCTGCCTGAGCGTATCGTGATACAGTGAATATCGGTTCCTGAATAAAATAAAAAAAAAATAGTAACCATGTAATGTCCAAACATTTTTTAATGGGAAAAGCTACTTTGTTTATGAAACTAGATTGTATTTCTTCAAAACAAATGTTCTTGTCTTTCTGGCAACACATAATGTACTGGATATGAAAAAGTGTCTTGTGCAGATTTAAAAATAATAATATAGAGGGCTGACTAGGCATTGTAGCATGAGTATACAGAAATGGGCATTACAGGGTTAATGGTATTGTTTGTATTTGCTATTATAGGCCTATGATGGGTTGAAGGCCTCCTTTAGGTTTTTCTTAAAGTGAAAGATAATATCGTTTGTGGAAATGGTTTAAGTTTCACTTAAATTGATGATTAGTTTGTGATCGGTAATTTTTATCTTACCAGCATACCAGTATCTCAACATTTTCATCTGTCCTGTCCTCCATTTCAGATTCTTGATCCTCGACTGTAAAATGCTGTATTACAGCTCGAGAAACTTCATCTGCAAGACATGCATTCTTGCCCCTTTGTAGCTGAAGTCTGTCGACATCCTCATTATCATCTGAGCTCCCCCCCCACACACACACACACACACACACAGCATGCTGACAAAGACACCTACTTAAAACAAAATAACCACTAGAACTCTTGTGAAGCTCCACTGCTTGTCATTCATATCCACTTTTCAATATTGGGGTGCTCTATGTACTGTACCCGATCAATCCTTTTAAAATAAGCTTTCTCTGATAATCCTATAACTAAATATTTGTATTTACAAAATGTAAGCACACTGATCAAGCTGTGCAATTGTGCATTTCGTTGTGTGCAGTATTTATTTACCAAAAAGATTGGAAGAGTTTTTAGTCCTAAAATGTCCCTAAAAGATTATTTCTAAAAAAAAACTGTAATCTGATGTAACAACCATAAACTGTTTTATTTTAACAAAAACATGCATTAGGCTACAGTTGTTTCAATAATTTATGATAGGCCTACTAATCAACTTGTTTCAATGGCCTTGTAGTACATGAAATGAATACAACATATTTTCAATATATATATATATATATATATATATATATATATATATATATATATATATATATATATATATATATTGCTATTTTGCTGATTCTGACAGAACTATGAATTCATCGATTATAT
>NC_054534.1:7665807-7865807 GCF_017654505.1 Polyodon spathula
ATTGAACTATCACTGGAAGTAAAGTGTGTGGCCAGAAACCAGTAATTTAACCTATTTGTCTTATAATGCCTGTGGAACCTGCTGGAGCTTTATAGGTCCCCTGTGGTTAAACTGTGTTTAATCTTCCTCTGTTTTCACTGCGTTCTTGAGCACACTGCTCATGTCTCGAGTGATTTAGCATTTCATACTGGAACGGATAGAACTGTGCAAGTATTTGCTTTAAGCAAGATTGAGTGTTGTAGATTCTAGAAGGTTCGATATTACCTTCTGTCCTGAAGCATTTTTTATTTCCCTCGGGGGGGCGACGACGATGACATAGTATTGGGAAAATTTAAATAGTTTTCAAAACATATACATTTTGAATTACTTTATTCCTTCCACATGCTGACTTTAGAGAAGCAGCCTAGTAAGCGTTTGTATACTAGCTTTGTCATTCAAGGTACAATTGCTAGGCAGACGTTCTCTGATTTTTGTTGTCACTGTTTCTTGTGCTTTTTATTATTGATTTATATATATATCATATATATATATATACTATAGCTTTTTTATGTTGACACTTTTAAAACTAAATCACCACCACGATCCCTCTGCAAAAAAATACAATAAAATGATTCTCTTTCTGTTGTGCTGTTGCTTTGTGGGGGTCAGCTGTGCTATGTTTTGTATGGCAAAGGTAGTGTTATTTTTTTTATATGATTTGCTGTCTTCTTATCTTTGAAATAATAATCCAAATTAATTTATTTCAGGCTCAGATGAAGAGAAATTCACCCAGTAAGTATTTTTATGGCATTTGTTTTATGTTAAGACTTTGTGTTTGATTGCTAGAATTAATGTGCTGTGCTGCTAATTTTTGCCCTTGAATTTATTATGCAATCTCTCAATACAAGTATGTAAAAAATAATAAACAAAAAGGCGTAATTTATTAAACCTCTGAGTTTTAAAAAGATTATCCTACAAAGTGACTAAAAAACATAAATGACATTGGTTAAGATAATGCTGATATTCCATTCCTATACCAAGTTCCTCTTACAGATGAAAGTGCATTCAAGTTTTGTGCACATATAAAGATACTGTGGGTTATTTTCAAAGTGTGTCATTTATGTTTGAACCTAGTGGTGCAATTTGACTTGAAAGTAAAGCTATTTTTACAATAGCACAAATGTAACTTATTTGTGGAGAGAAAAAAATCCGAAGCTGTGTGATAGAAAGGTATTCCAGGTGCATAGTAACAGCTTTAATATAGAACAGAATGCACCTGCTGCAGAGGAAACATATTTACAAAAATAAAAGATAGTGTCCTGTACACCCTTCAGTATGTTTGATCGACCCGAATGCAATAGGGGCTGTTTCTGCGATGAGCGGTTGTTGCACTGCTGTTGATAATTCATCCAAACTTCAAATGCTCAGTCTTCGATTCTGGGCTAAACTTACAAGAAGCTAAGTCACTCGGACCAGTAGTTTTGGCTAGTCCCCTTTGTGTAATTAAAACTGAGCTGTTGTAATAAATTAGACATAATAATAGTACATTTTATGCAATTTATATTATGCTGGTGATTGCAAAGAGACAGATCAATGCCACTGCTTGCCATTCAGGTTTTAATTATTAAGCTGATTAACACTTGCACGTTTTTTCAATGTTCCGCATTGGCACGTCACTTTGTTACAAAATGCACTCCGTCCATTCATTTTATTTGTGGTACACCTTCTGCATCTGCCAAGCAATACCACAGTTCACAAAAAGGGAGAAAAACATGTGTGAGTAATCACAACTGGAAATCAGAAGCAGTGGTAAATACATTTATCTTGCACTATAACTGCAAACTTTTTAAAACTCATTTAATCTGAACCAGGATTTAAATACTACATAATGTTGCACATTTGCATGAGGGGTTACATTTATAAAAGACTGATAATATGCAAATATTGGTACCTTAAACTTTTTTTAAAGGTTTTGAAAGCACTTGAATGCATTCAGTAACTCTAATGTCTCTAGGGGCATTTTACATTTTATTTCAGCTCACAGACCCCCATACTGTGATGCATTAGGATGACGAGAGGTCAGAGGGAGAACAGTCAAATAGGATAGGAATTGTTTAGAGGATACATTCTGGTTTCTGTTCAAGCCATTTCTTCTAGGCAGTGTCAATGGACAGTTTCTAAAACAGCTGACCATTTGTAATGGGAGGCATTACAAAGTTTCAATGTAAAAGATTTTAATTATTTTATTGACAGTGTTCAGAAGTTATGTGAAAAGGCAACAAAGGGGTTTCAATGCAAGAAGTACAGACTTCTAAAAAGAAATGTAGAAGTAAATTCCCCGGTAGGCAGACATTTGTCTTATGTTCTGGTAGGTGAACGCTTACTGTAATTCATAAGCTAACAAAACAATAGTTCTGTTTAATTATAATGATACCGTATACTGTACAGAATTTATAATTTTAAATTAGATGTTTTATTTCACTTATTTTATTTAAACCCAGGATTTATCATTTTAAATGAGGTGTTTTATTTTCCAGGACTGTCAGGGTTGCTTACACAGTCATCATCATTAGACACGCAGCTCGTTTCCGGTAAGTAAGCCAGTTGCAGTGCTGCTTCTGTTACTTTGGGACTTTTACTTGGGACCATCAGTTGTGAGGGATTAATCCAGTCTGATGCATTTAGATTTAAAAAAAAATCAATCAGTGCGTGAAAATGAACCACATGTCCTGCATCAAGTACAAGTACATATAGAAATATTTGAACATCTGTTAAAGTTAAGATGTGTAATGTCCACTGCGCTTTTATCATTTCTACAGTTAGACCCCGGCAAGGGCGAAATTACAGGCATTGTTGCAGAGGGAGTATTTTTAACATTGGATAGATAGATTACGTTTACAATTAGGCATGCTTAAAATTCAAAGGTAGAGCATAGCACACAGTCATGGTAAAGAATCAAGAAGTGCAGTCAACATATTTAATAACTGGGGAAATACAGTTTAAATCTGTTGCAGTATGTCCTCTGTTTTTTCTCATTTACAATCTTTTCACAAAACAAACATTAAACGTTAAAGCGTCCCATGCAAAACCACATCATGATAAACCACATTTGTAGGTCAAAAATGCTGAAATAAGTTGCTACATTCAAAGGGCTTCACATAATCTCTGCAGTAAGAAATTTCTGTATCCAGTGTGATAAAACAACACAAAATAATAAATTATCAAAGCAATGTTCAAGAAAATTGAAAATTGCCTCTAAATCTTGGATTCCTCAAAATAGCCACTCTTTGCCTTAATAACAGCCTCACAAACGCGAGGCTTTCGGTTAAGTTTCAGCAGGAAATCACCCGACATGTCATCTCAGCTCTTCTGCAGCAATTCCCTGAGATGTAGGGCACTTGTGGGTAGCTTTGCTTTGACTTTTCTGTCCAGTTCGTCCCATGCAAGTTCTATGGGATTGAGGTCTGGAGGCTGGGCAGGCTAGGTCATTTGATTGAGTTGTCCTTCACTTTCCTTCTTTGCCAGATAGTTCTTGTACAACTTTGAGGTGTGTTTTGGGTCATTATCTTGCTGAAGAATGAAGGACTGCCCAACTAGCTGTAATCCTGATGGAATGGCATGCCTCCGAAGTATGCTATGATAGCCATGCTGGTTGAGCTTGCCATGGACTTGGTAAAGATCACCAACTCCATCACCAGCAAAGCAACTCCAGACCATGACACTGCCTCCTCCGTGCTTGATAGTGGGAACCACACATGCAGAACTTATGCGTTCACTCTCTCTGCGTCTTACAGATACTCGGCGGTTGGACCCAAATATTTCAAATTTTGTCTCATCGGTCCATAAGACCTACTTCCACTCCTCAAACGTCCAGTTTCTGTGTTTTTTGGCCCAGGCAAGTCTCTTCCTCTTATTCTGCGCTCTTAACAATGGTTTCTTTACAGCAATTCTTCCAGTTAGGCCAGCTTCACGCAATCTGCTCTGAACAGTTGATGTTGAAACAGCTGTACTTCTAATAGCATTTAGCTGAGCTTCTATTTCAGGGGCAGTTAATCGCCGGTTTCGCAGACTTGTGACTCGAATGAACTTGTTCTCTGATTCTGAGGTCACCCTTGGTCTGCCTGACCTTGTTCGGTCCTCATGAGTGCCAGTCTCTTCAAATCGTTTGATGGCCTTGGCCACAGCAGTTACAGACACTTGCAAAGTTCTTGCTATTTGTCTTAAAGATTGACCTTCATTTCTTAAAGTAGTTACAGACTGTCTTTTTTCTTTGCTTAACTGAGAGTATTTTGCCATTTTCTGCTCCCTTACATTTAGGAATGACAAACTTGTGCCTATGCTACCTATATTTATAGTAATCATGGACCCTCTCCTGTTAACAATAATTGGTGACAGAAGGTTAATTAGGTAACATGCTAGTTAACTCAGAGAACACCTAACAAAGACACTTTTATATTTAGGTCAGTGTTCTAACACCGTGTTATACACATTTCAGACTTTAAATGACTTGGGCTTCAGACTGAAATCCCCTTGCTCTGGGTGACCATTTCATTGAAAGTGACAAGATTTACATTTTCATTTAAAAATTAAATTTTTGAATGCAATTCACTTATGATTATCAGCTTATATACGTACACGTGTCATAATGAAATATTAAGTGTTTATAGACATGTTTATACAGTTAAAAGCATAAATAATCATGAAAAACCTGGTTTCAAGCAGGTGTAGTCAAACTTGTGTGTGTGTGTGTACAGTACTGTGCAAAAGTTTTAGGCAGGTGTGAAAAAATGCTGTAAAGTAAGAATGCTTTCAAAAATAGACATGTTAATAGTTTATATTGATCATTTAACAAAATGCAAAGTGAGTGAACAGAAGAAAAATCTAAATCAAATCCATATTTGGTGTGACCACCCTTTGCCTTCAAAACAGCATCAATTCTTCTAGGTACACTTGCACAAAGTCAGGGATTTTGTAGGGATTTTGTAGGCATATAGTCAGGTGTGTGATTAAACAATTATACCAAACAGGTGCTATTGATCATCAATTCAATATGTAGGTTGAAACACAATCATTAACTGAAACAGAAACAGCTGTGTAGGGGGAATAAAACTGGGTGAGGAATAGCCAAACTCAGCTACCAAGGTGAGGTTGCTGAAGACAGTTTACCGTCAAAAGTCATACACCATGGCAAAACTGAGCAAAGCAACAAGACACAAGACAGTTATTCTGCATCAGCAAGGTCTCTCCCATGCAGAAATTTCAAGGCAGACAGGGGTTTCCAGATGTGCTGTCCAAGCTCTTTTGACGAAGCACAAAGAAACAGGCAACGTTGAGGACCGTAGACGCAGTGGTTGGCCAAGGAAACTTACTGCAGCAGATGAAAGACACATCATGCTTACTTCCCTTCGCAATCGGAAGATGTTCATCAATGCCATCAGCTCAGAATTGGCAGAAAACAGTGGGACCCTGGTACACCCATCTACTGTCCGGAGAAGTCTGGTCAGAAGTGGCCTTCATGGAAGACTTGCGGCCAAAAAGCCATACCTCTAACGTGGAAACAAGGCCAAGCGACTCAACTATGCATGAAAACACAGGAACTGGGGTGCAGAAAAATGGCAGCAGGTGCTCTGGACTGATGAGTCAAAATTTGAAATATTTGGCTGTAGCAGAAGGCAGTTTGTTCGCCGAAGGGCTGGGGAGCAGTACACGATGGAGTGTCTGCAGGCAACAGTGAAGCATGGTAGAGGTTCCTTGCAAGTTTGGGGCTGCATTTCTGCAAATGGAGTTGGGGATTTGGTCAGAATTAATGGTCTCCTTAGTGCTGAGAAGTACAGGCAGATACTTATCCATCATGCAATACCATCAGGGAGGCATCTGATTGGCTCCAAATTTATTCTGCAGCATGACAATGACCCCAAACATACAGCGAAGGTCATTAAGAACTATCTTCAGCGTAAAGAAGAACAAGGAGTCCTGGAAGTGATGGTATGGCCCCCACAGAGCCCTGATCTCAACATCATCGAGTCTGTCTGGGATTACATGAAGAGAGAGAAGCAACTGAGGCTGCCTAAATCCACAGAAGAACTGTGGTTAGTTCTCCAAGATGTTTGGGCCAACCTACCTGCCGAGTTCCTTCAAAAACTGTGTGCAAGTGTACCTAGAAGAATTGATGCTGTTTGAAGGCAAAGGGTGGTCATACCAAATATTGATTTGATGTAGATTTTTCTTCTGTTCACTCACTTTGCATTTTGTTAATTGATAAATATAAACTATTAACATGTCTATTTTTGAAAGCATTCTTACTTTACAGCATTTTTTCACACCTGCCTAAAAACTTCTGTATATATATATATATATATATATATATATATATATATATATATATATATATATATATATATATATATATACACACACACACACACACACACACACACACACACACACACACACACACACACACACACACACACACACACACACACACACACACACACACACACAGCTCTGGAAAAAATTAAGAGACCACTGCAAAATTATCAGTTTCTCTGGTTTTACTATTTATAGGTATGTGTTTGGGTAAAATGAACATTTTTGTTTTATTCTATAAACTACTGACAACATTTCTCCCAAATTCCAAATAAAAATATTGTCATTTAGAGCATTTATTTGCAGAAAATGACAACTGGTCAAAATAACAAAAAAGATGCAGTGTTGTCAGACCTTGAATAATGCAAAGAAAATAAGTTCATATTCATAGATATATAGACACACACACACACACACACACACACACACACACACACACACACACACACACACACACACACACACACACACACACACACACACACACACACACACACACACACACACACACACACACACACACACACACACACACACACACACACACACACACACACACACACACACACACACACACACACACTGTATCAGGCGGCAGTCTGGTCTAGTGGTTAAAGTCCAGGGCTTGTAACCAGAAGGTCACTGGTTCAAATCCTACCTCTGCCACTGACTGACTCACTGTGTGAGCCTGAGCAAGTCATTTAACTTCCTTGTGCTCCACCCTGTGGGTGAGATGTTAAATCAATGTCCTACTGTAAGTGACAGTAGGACTTACCACTGTAAAGCGCTTTGTGGTGGAACCACGATGAAAGGGTCTATGTAAAAATAGATATATAAAAAGTCTTTATTTATTTTTTTATACATTTGATGGTGTCCCTAAATCCTTTAATGTTGTCTTCATTTAAAATATAGCACTGACTGCAAACAATACCTTCATCAGGATGGTGCATGTTTGTACAAAAAACTCACCTTTTCTACCTGCTATTGCTTGGTATTTGTATTGATTTATGGATTACTTACTAGAAATTCAGATTCTGACATAACATTACCAATAATTCATACCGCAATTCAATATTTTGTGACATTGGCTAAATAACTGTGGCTTTCTTTGCAGGCCTTTGTTTTGAGGGCCTTGCATAATAAACCACATGGCTGTTCAGTATATACTGTAGAACTAGTTATCTGTAGTACATGTTGTCCGATATCCATTGGGAAAGGAAATCGTATATTTACAGTAAACATTGTGGATGAATGCTTTAAGGCGGGATATAAAATATCTCCACCTCCTGCTATTTTCTAAACGTTTTCAGTCATGTCACTTCTGTTCTCTCCAGCTGTTCTTTCTTGGCATGCCTTTCATGTCAATCCTGTGGCCCGACAGCCTACATCTATGACAAGAAACCGGACGGTTGCACTAATGGGTTTTTATATTTGTAAAAAATGAAATTCGATCTGAAAATAGCAGATGGTAGCACGTTATTCAGTGACCCAACAACCACACTTGCTCATCTTGCTGTTGGCAACCTCAAAAAACCTTTTTACACAATTTCTAAACACGCTGTGGGCTGTGCTTGAAAATCCTGCGCTGAAGCAGGCCTTTGCATAAGGCAGGATTACCAATCTTTCTCTTGACTTAACAATTCAAACACTAATGTTTTATTTATTTAAGTTTGGGTTCCTAACAAGGTGTTTCAGGTGATTCACGGTGTCTGTTCTTGAAGGCTTGTGTTTTATACAAAACATTTATAATAATAATAGACCATAGTTCTGTCACATTCACATATAAGCATTGGTTCTCTGCTTCTATGTGTTCTTAGTTGTTTTGTTTGTATTTTTTAAAGGGATGTCAAATTATTGCCTAAGAAATTTTAGAACGATTAGAGGTGCTCCAGTTAATTGCATATGCACAAACACAATGTGTGATTGACTTGGCAAAAGCAACACGTGTTTGTGTTTAACTTCAACATCTCTCCTGAATTAGGTGAAGACTTGGTCAAATCCAGACTTCAGGCATCATATAATAATGAGTAAGTTTATTTATTTTAAACTTTTTTGTTCTCCAGGATATAAAGACAGATTTTACTAGTCACACAATTAAAGAAACATTGTGAAATAAGGGACTTGTTCAATGTGACTCAACCAATCCATTCATTGTATTGATCACAGTGATGAGTCAGAAATGCATTGTAGTTGTATGTACTGTCATTTTTTTGAATAATAATGTGCACTCTGTGTGTCACACCCCCATGTATAATGCACTTAATGGAGTTGCCTTGGGTTACATACCATGTGTAGTGTGCACCTCTTGTATATACATACAGTATAATGTGCACCTTGTATATAATGTACAACCTGTATATAACACCACTGTAAGTGTTGCTCATATGGCTTACCTGAATAAACATTTTTTAAATAAAATAGAACATGCCTTTTATTTTAAAAGGGCCTGTTTTATTCAGAAAATGGTGGTATACCTGGTATGGCCTAAACTGACCGCTGACGTATGCCCCAGTTAAAGACAGTTCAATCTGTTTTTTCCTGTTGTAGAAGCAGACGAGTGAACAGTGACCTCCTCTCTCTGGACCCACTGTTCGGGCCTCCTCTTGAGTCATCGTCTTCATTGTCCTCTGTTTCTACATCCTCAACAGGTACCTGTGTTTTAAATGAGCCGTTTTAAAAATAAATACATTAAAACATGGTTATCCATCATTTGAAATAGGCATGCAGGAAAGAACAATTATGAGACGATTGTATTATTATATTATTATTATTATTATTATTATTATTATTATTATTATTATTATTATTATTGTTGTAACAGGTTTGCAACACAACAAAGACTTATAAATATATTATTCTAAAGCATGCTGTCCTTGTAACAGTGAAATAAATCACTCTTGATATTCAGTTGGTTTTGTTAGTCTTAATGTGTAGTTACTGCCAGTAAGAGTGCAATTTGACTAAGTCACATACAGTAGAAAATACAAAGATACAGTAGAACCTCAGACTTATGAAAGATACACTTCTGAATTCACTGGTCAACCAAACACACCACTTGAAGCAGGAAGTAGGGTTCCTGATTAATGTGAAAGACAGGAAGGTCAGGCGTGGGGCGTTTTACCAGTTAAACACTGCTCTCCTGGCTTAGTTTTGGTTTTCATATTATTATTCCTCATGTAGACATTTTATTATTACTACAGCATACATACATTAAATCATGAAAAATGACACAGGTTCCCGAGTGGCGTATCCAGTAAAGGCGATCTGCGTGGAGTGCAGGATGCGCCCTATTGCCTGGAGATCGCAGGTTCGAATCCATACTATGACCAGGGGTTCTCGGGGCAGCGCACACTTGGCCGAGCTCCGCCCGGGTAGGGAGGGATTAGGTCGTCAGGGCAATTCACGGTTCACCGTGTACCAGCAACCCCTGTGGCTGATAGGGCACCTGCAGATCTGTGTTGTCCTCTAGCAGTATAGGTCTGGCGGCTTCGCTGTGGCTCTGCAGTGCGAAAAATGATGGATTGGCAGGAACACGTTTCAGAGAACGTGCGTTGCAGCCTCCGTTTCCCGAGTTGCCGGCGGGTTGCAGCTGTGAACGGATAAAAACAATAATTGGGCATTCCAAATTGGGAGAGAACCGGGGTAAAAACACACACAGGCTTCCGAGTTACAGACATTGAGAACCCTCCATTGCCAATTTCTTCTTAACCTTTCTAATGCAAATGAATTGATTGATCACTTGAATCTGATCAGCAGTATTGTTATTGTGATCAATTTGGCATGGGCAAGTTGGTTATTGCTCAGCTCAGCCCATGAAATCCAGCTTTGTAATATATTCAACAAAACAGTCAGGAAACAAACCCTTAGAAAGAAAAAAGTTTGCCTGTCCTAAAAACTGTTTCTGTACATCAAATTTTAAACTTTTGTGTTTGAAAATAAAAAGGTTGAATTGTCATTCAATTTAGAGCTGATAAACCCTAACCATTAACACCGTTGTTCTTTCTTATTCCTCTCTGCCTTCTGGTCCTGTTCTTTAGCTGTTCCTCCCCTTTTCCAATGCTTTCGTACCTCTGTCCAAGCTAAAGATTTGGCAGTATGTTCTTCCATTGCCACAGGTAAAACTCTTTGAGCGCATGCTGTTCCATTTTTACATTCCTGCAGCAGCATTTACCGTGCAAGCCTCATGGTGTACCAGATGTTTTGATGCAATGAATAATGTTCTCAGCAAGTGTTTTCTTTTTCATTTCCAATGCATTTCACCTTTTAATTTGTTTGTTCAAGTATGACACTTCAGCATCTGTTTGTCAGTCCTTCATTCTTGTATACATATCTTGTAGGATGGGGGAGTTCAGAAAACTCCGAAGGTTTTAAAAGTATTCATGGCAGGACCGGGGAATTTACTTGCCGTGTTTTTGTAGTACTGCACACTAAATTGCACCATCCAATTATGAAAACACCTTGAACAACTGTTGTCAAACCACCACCTGTTTGTTTATTTATTTATATTCTTAATAATCACGTTACCTTTTTTGAAATTTGCAAAGAAAAAAACTGCTCATCTACAGCTATGGCTAAATGTTTTGCATCACCTACAATTGTAGGATTGAGACCATTTAAAAAAATAAGAACACAAAAAATGATGTGAACAAAATTTAGGTCTTTTGTTTCAACCTCATGCAATCAAAGAAACTACAAATGATATCGCCAAAGTCTACCGGAAGCCATAATAGCAGTACGGTATCTCGTGTTAGATTTCAAAATGTCGCATTTTTCAATTTGTCAGTTTTTCGTGAAGTATATGGAAAACTACAAAGCGGTGCGTAATTCAATATTTAACGTAACATTATTCAGCAGGTTTCATTCGACTTTATGAAGCAAAATTGGTTAGTTCAGAACAGGGTGATTCAAAACATTTGGCCATTCCTGTCCACATACTTCAATAGTATCACGCTGGTTTGCCGTTCCACTGCAGGGCAATAGCTAACAATTGAAACAAGGTCCTTCAAAACATGATTGCTGACTAACTCTTTTGACTATCCTAGGATAGCTTGTTAAATAGTTTCAGTGTCTTGTACTGAAGAGTGGGCATGTTAATATTTTTGGGTGATGGCAGCTCAGGTGGACCACATTTCTGTGCATGCAAAAAGAGCTGTATGACTCGTGCCCCACGTGGTTAGAACGCATGTGACAGTGACCATTGATCTAACCTTGTGGTCACACTAAACAGTAGTATAATTAACACTTGTTCCAAGGGCTTTCCAACCAAATATAATTAGTTTTACTCAAGGTATTGAGCAACCACTCCTTTGTCAACTTGAGCTGGAATGACCCATTAGTATAGTGCTGGTACAATGCTGTTTTGAGTGGAGATATCCTTCTCAGACCTATATAGATTTATGTTTGCAGTGTTGAGTTAAAGAAGGAAGTAGTGGAAACATTACACTTACACTATTAAAAAGCATCATTGAAAGATTATTGCTCTCTTAAATGGTTCAGTGCTAGATAATGTTCAATTGTCCCTTTTGGGATATTGCATTTTGCTACTTTCAACTTTTCCTTTTTCCTTCAGCTGATCTAATGCTGCATAGTGAGATCTCCTCTCTGTCCAGTTCTCCTAATGCTTCAGCTTGGGTTCCAGATTCAGGCCACAAGACCCCTCCCTCAGAGCATTCTAAATGCCTAGATCTAAGCAATGCTGTTACTGTGACAGCTGCTCCAGAAAGCATGGACATCCTGTCTTCCTTGTCTTGGTCTCAGAGTCAGTGGATATCATTTACTGATGAACTGATATCATACAGACATTTCAATGCAAGCCCAATGGAGCCCCAAAGACTGCAGTCTAAATCTAAAACAAACTCTCCATCTCCAGTTGCTTTTTCCTCCTCCTCCTCCTCATCTTCTTCCTCCTCTGTTAAATGCATTTCTAATCACCTGAGTGAACTTTGCAGTGATCTCACAGACAGCACAACATGGCTTATTGAAGAAAACGTCAGAATGACGTCCTCTTCTCCAGCACCAGTGGATATAAACTTAGCACCTGTTCTTAATCCCAAACATAATGGTAATGGAAAGCATGAATTGTACGATGTTGTTCAGTTAAATAGGGTATTTTCAGTCAGTAACCTATTGCGTTCTGGACACAACATCGATTTGAAAACTCTCTGTGTGTTTGTGTGTGTGTTTGTGCATCAGATTCAACTTCTAAGGTGTACAGTATATGCAATTGTATTCCATTTCTGTGTGAATCCTGTAGTAACTACTTGCTTGGAGTGTTGTGTTAATATTTCAAACTGCTTGTGGTGCAGTATCATTCAAAATGTATTTTTTCATACATGATAATATGAACTGTTTCCCACTTGAAAGAAACTCCATAAGCTACCTGTTTTATATGCAGTCCAATAAGGATATACGTACCCAACAAAGAATGTATGCTTTCCTTTTTTTTTTTTACAAAATGTACTCGTATTTGCTGTGCTGTTTTAACCTAATGTTATATATGCTTATTTAATTTTATTTCTAACACGTTCCCTCTTATTAACTTGTATTTTTTTAATTCGGCTCCTGACAGTGTCTCAGCCAGCCAGACCTGCAACTCCTCACACTACAGCAGTGTCTCAGCCGGCCAGACCCACAACTCCTCACACTACAGCTGCAATAGTGCCGCCGCCACGACCAACCTCGCGACCAAAGCTCTCTGCAGGAAAACTTGGTGGTATCAATGAAATAGTAAGTCATGATGGATCGAAAAAGTAAAGACTTACTCTGATTAATATAAAAAAAAAAAAATACAGCAAAAAGTACAAATTACAAAACCTCTTTGTATCATAGGGTAATGTCTGCGATCATTGACATGGCTCATAAAATCTTTTTGTAGCAGATAGAGAAAGACTCTGTTTTAAAGCAAAGTTAAACCTGCCCCTTGCAGTATTAACTTAGGACTGATCTGTCGTTTTATGAAATTTTCCAGACCATTACTATTTTAAATTGATTAGTTCAAATTGATATTTGTAAAACTGTCTCTTGGTGTATTATTATATGACTGATTCCTTACAAGGCCTGCGTTAGTGAGTGGTACGAACCCAACTGTACATATCCACAGGATTGTCTGTTTTGTAAACATGTTCTTGTCCTCCACTGCTTGCAGATAGAAGCAGAATAGTCTAAAAGGATACATTTCCCTTCTCATTAATGTTAAGCAAATGCATTTGTTTTCTAGGCCAGACCGTTTAGTCCACCGAAGATAACAAATGCCAGCCCACCCCCTGCAGCCCCCCTGGCTCGTGCAGAAAGCACTTCCTCTATATCGTCCTCCACGTCACTCACTGCCACAAGTAACCCAGCTGTGGGTAAGTTCCATCGCAGTTTAGAGCTATGTGGTAGTGAATGTGTGCTGCAGTGTAAGAGTTTGTATAATTGTCTGGTGTCCTTCGCAACAAAAATCTGCACAAGCCATAGCTGTAAGCAACAGACAAAACTAGCCTTTCACAAGGCTGCTGTATTCAGGAATGGAAATAAGACTCCCATTGCATAGCAGTTTCCCCCCATTCCAGGTTTTAAAACGAGCTTGATTAGCCCTAGTGTATAGTTAACAAGCTCAGGTGTGTCTTATTAAACTCAAGAAAAAAACACGATTGAATCAAACTGCTGTGCAATATGAGCCCAATTTCCATCCCAGTGTATTGTAGCTAAAGGAAACATTGGAGATCCCATACAGGAATTATTTACATTATAAATAGATGCAAAAAGTACGCTTGATTAGTCTATTGTATGTCACAAGTTCTTGATTAAACTTCATAATAGTTTTATATTAATGACACGGCACATACTCAAATCTAGTCCATGCTAAAAGTTATTGGGCTGCTTTCAGTTCAGTAACAGACTTAACAAAACAGGGAATTGATGTATTGGCACAGTTCTGTATATTTTGACTACCCTACCCAAGTGTATACCTATGTTTTTTTTTTTTTCTTTTAAGATGACACTGCATGATTTGCTTCTATTTGTTTTGGTTTTGTTTCTGTTTGTTTTTGTATTTTTGCCTTGTTTTATTCCTTTTTTAAAAATGTCATAGAGGATGATGTGTTCATTGGGAAACTGCCTACATTTGAAAAGCGCTGTGAGACACCAGCAGGTACAGTAGCAGTAGTGAACCTGTCAATTCTGTCTCCTAACACTGTCCTACTGGTGTGGCATGCTCTAACATTTAAGCTAAAAATCCAGCTCCTATCTGGCTTTGTGTGGAAATCTACTGCTTTATTGGTTATTCTGAAACCAGAACTAACCCATAGAGTTTTATTTCAGATGTCAACGTGTTCCTCCTAATCATGTAGTTGGGAATGACAAGTTAATCTGCCTTTGATGTATTTTTACATTGTTTGCAATATTGAGTGTTTGACATCTTATTTTAGTTTGTGACTAAAAAGTAGAGAGCATAGCATCCCTGAATAGCTCGTTCTCCAAATAATTTGTTTTGTTTGCATAAGTATATTTTGATATTTATCTTGGACTTTTGCCCTCTCGTAAAAGAGAGTTTAATCTCAAAAGAATTTTCTGGATAAATACAAGTTGAAGAAATAGATACATAAAAAACAAATCACTCAGCAATAACATATATGTTTTGAATAATGAAAAACTGTTCCCACTGATTCTGTTAATCCTAGTAACACCTGAATGCGTTTTCTAGCTGAACATTAATCCTAAAAGTAATGACTGAAGCAGGGTACAGAGAAAGCATGCCTAGGCACATCACTGAACCTTGACAGAATTCATTCTACCTACGTAACTGCTTTGACCTGTGTCTCAAGAGCATGCTTGCTATGTTTAAGGGATAAGTGGACTTGTAAGCGTGAAACCCTAGTAAAGAAAGGCTGTCATAGACACACGCTTCAAATGAATTTGTAAAAATGCTGAATATGAAATAGGATATTAAGATTGGACTGTAACATGAGGATGGTTTGTGTGGGCTCTGGTTGGAGTTCTGCTGAATAGAATGGTCTGGTTGTGCTGTCTGTGACCCAAGCGTCATTTTTATACCACTCTCGGCTACAACAATCATTACACCTGGGATGTACGGTACTTGAACAAACTAAATTCAGACCCATTTTATCCAGTATTCGTAACCGCATACTCTCTTGCATGTGCCAGAAGTGCAGCTTACATTGATAATGTTACTTCACAGTTACACAAAGCAATTTGCATTTTCATAAAAAAGACCCTGTTAAATAGCAGCATCATATTTACAAATGTCTTCCCTATACACTTTATAACCCTTTCTGTTGACTGTAATCATGAGCATGCTACCTATGTACTGTAGTTTGTAAAAAATGTTAAAGGCATGTTGTTTATACCACCCCCACCTTCCCCCATTATTTGCATTATTATTTACATTTAAAAAACAAATTGAGGTTTTTCCATTTATTATATGTAGCGCTTTTTAACTTGTTCATGCACTGTTAATATTTTTTAATCTTCTGTTCTGTTTCACTGTAGGGATTTCTCGGGGTCCTAGTCCAGTTAGCCTTGGATCTCTGGACTCGCTACCTATTGCAGCAGCCTTCACAGAGTCTGTCAACGCCTACTTCAAAGGAGCAGACCCCTCGAAGTTAGTGTCAGCTGACCATTTTAAAACAAAAAACAAAAAATTATTACCAGCCATAAGAGCAGTTTATTAAGTCAGGCAGTATAGGCAGATACGGAAGGCCAAGGGGATACCCTGTTGTAAGCATGGTCTCAATCCTATCTTTAATTCTGGATTCTTGACATTTACCAGACAGGGTGATGCCGAACTGCTTTTCTGCAGCACAAACAGGGTACTTCCATATAAACTATTTTTAAACCATCTTCAGTTTTTCAGAAAGTGTTTGAAACTGTCCTAGTCTTTTATGATCTTACAAAGCCCTTTGTTAAACCGGAATAATACAAACAAATAAATAAGAGAAAAAAATAACCAAATATTAATTATTAAAACTTCAATTAAAAGGTTTATATATATATATATATATATATATATATATATATATATATATATGGCTACTTTAATTGCATACATATCAAGATCTATTGAAACTATTGCTACTTTGTGACAGCATCAGCAGAATCATGGTTGCAATATTATTTTATAATTCTATTGTTGGTTGTTTTCTCTTCCTTGTGCAGGTGCATTGCAAAAATTACTGGGGACATGACTGTGTCCTTCCCTACTGGAATTATCAAGATTTTTACCAGCAACCCATCACCACCAGTATTGAGCTTCAAGTTAAAGAACACGAGCAAACTTGAGCAGATTCTTCCAAACCAGCAACTTCTGTACAGGTAGACAACTTGGAGAACTTGTTCAAAACACCTATAGAGGATTGTAACTCTTTCAACACAGCAGACCTGCAACTTAATATTGTAATGTACATCTCTGTCCTTGCTTACTTATTTTTCAATATAAAACACAAAACAATGTAACTGGTAAAACTAGGGTGTCTGTAAAGTTACTTTGTTGTAAATAAGTAACAGTCTGTTTATCTTGGTTCTCTTTTGTTTTTGATTAAATCATCCACATGTACTGTGTTGTCTGTATGCTGTGGTAGTACTGAGGCTGTGTACAGTTTGAGTAAACAGATTTATTTTTGTATTTTAGTGACCCATCACAAAGTGATTCTAATACCCTGGACTTCTGGATGAATATGCAAGCCCTTACTGCCTACCTCAAAAAAATGTCTGAACAGAATCCCTCAGCTTCATACTACAATGTTGACATCTTAAAATACCAGGTAATCTACCACATTCAAAAGTGGTTTGGATGACATGGATGAATACAGCTAGTTGATTTTATATATAAAAAAAAAATCCTCAAGCTTTTATTTTGTAAAGTGCACATTTAGATAAGTGAGCAATGCTTTTTCAAAAGTAGTTACAACTAGAAGGTTGTATGGCTGACACAGAAATCACAACAGTGTGCAAATGATAATGCTCGTATAACCGTTTCGTAAAAGTTCTGCGATTGCGATGAGGTTGCGATGTCACAGAGGCCGTCGCAGCCTGCGTTTCATAAAGCACTTTGCAAGTGCCGTCGATCGCGTTCACTTGGTGGGGCTGCGTTGGGGGAAATCAATAACTCGGTAATGACTTTTAAGGCACAGAGACCGATTTAGGTAAATACACAATAGCAGGGTTGCAAAGGAAAGCTATCTTTTTTTTTTTTTTTTTTTTTTTTAAGAAAAAAATGATGCAGTTATTGAAATGGATGGTCAAGACAGATCCGTTCTATTTGCAAGTTTTCTGGAAGTTTAATTCGCAAAGAAAAAAGTTGCAGCTGATCACTGCTGCAGTAAACACTGTTGAGGAGGAGCAAAGAACAGCAGCCAAAATAAGAAAGAAATTGATAGATCTAACTAGCAGAATGGAATTAAAAGGAGGAAGAAGGCAGTTGAAAAAGCTTTAAAGTTGATTGAGGAAAACCAAAATACCTCACTGTCGACAGCGATCTGGAGCAGTTTAGAAGTGACAGGCTGTACTTTAAAGTTCTATACATATATACATACATACATAAGGAAAGCCCTTCAGCTGTAAAAGTAAACGCTGTGCAGGAAACGTATAGAAAAAGTTTACTGATCTGTGTTTACTTTTCTTTCTAAACAGCTGAAAAGGGGCTTTTGGCTGAAACGTATGTAGCCAGCTTGCTACATTGACACTTTTGTCAGTCTTTATTAAGAGGCATGCCTGATAATCAAGCTGTGTTTAGCCTCATTAAGTCAATCACAGTTTAGTAGTCACAAACTTTGAGAGACTAACATCTGTACAAGAAAACATAAACAAGTAGTTGCAGCATGCTCGCTTACATAAAACCATTGCATTAAGTGTTGCTTGAAGAATAATGGTTGCATACTGCTGTTGGAGAGAGTTCTTAATGAGAAGTATAATTTACAGTTTTCGTTTCTTTGTTTTTCTAGGTCATGTCAAATGGAATCCAGTCGACTCCTCTTAATCTGGCAACATACTGGAAGTGCTCTCCAATCACAACTGATGTCAGAGTGGATTATAGATACAATCCAGAGTCCATGCTGACTCCCAGCATTCTGGCAAACGTGCAGGTTCTGGTGCCGGTTGATGGAGGAGTTACAAATATGCAGTCTCTTCCAACAGCCGTTTGGTAAACCTTATTGATATATGGCTGCTATCATCCGTGTCCTTATGTCCTTGCCGCCTTATATCCCCGAAATAGCCAGTGCAGCCCCCAAACTGCTTAACTACATAATAAGAAATGCACATTATGGAGGGTCTAACTTCACCCTTGGAAATAAATTGCTAACCTGCAGCTTACTTTAACACACAAGATTTTTTTTTTTTTTATTACACATTATTACAGGTCTCCTGTGTAATATATGCTCTAAATACCTTTTTGTTTACTCAGATTTTTTTATTTATTTATTTTTAACAGGAATGCAGAGCAGCAGAAAGCATTGTGGAAGTTAAAAGATATATCGGAGAAATCTGAGAACGCAGGTATGTAACACGTATGGGTTTAAAGTGTTGCATTAATTAATGGCAAATAGTTTATGAAGGGTTGCTACTGAATGTATATTGAAAAATTTAAGACCAAACGTTAAATATGGGGAAAAATAACACCATGAACATAGTCAAAAAGTTTTTAAGGCCCTGAGTTAGTTCTGATGCTAGATAATGCCCATTGTCATAGAGCAGGAGACTACAGACGTTATGGACTGTCCAGCAAGAAGACCAGACCTTAATCCCATAGAACACATTTGGGACCTTCTAGGATGTTGTGTTCATAAGTGTTGTAACCCTCCACATGACATCAGCGAGCTTGGTGTTGCGCTGACTGAAGAATGAGGCAGGATCCCACAAGACCTCATCTGCTGGCTGCCTTATTAGAAGCCTGCATTGTGAATGTAAAGATTGCATCAATGCCATGCCCATACTTGACACTGAGACATTCAGAGGAACGTTTTCAAACTCCAGAGACAAAGCCTGTAGACATTTTGATTTCCATGGTTTAGATGCACATAATAGAATCCATGTATCTGTTTATTTCAGTGTGTAGTGATTGCTCCCTTGAAATACTCAAATTGGATTTGTGTTGTTAATTGCATTGTATAAAAAATTCTGGTTTCAAATGTTGCTCCTTTTAACTTTACATTACATTAGTCTGCTATGTTGATCTTTTAAAATTGGTGTTTTGCTGTTTTCATAGGTTCAGGATCCATGAGGGCAAAATTTGAACTTTCAGAAGGACCCTCTAACCCTGCCACACTTGCAGTGCAATTCTTAAGTGAAGGAAGCACACTTTCAGGGGTAGAAATAGAGCTGGTTGGCTCTGGATACAGACTTTCCTTAACAAAGAAGAGATTTGCAACAGGTAAGAAGTTAGTCTTCTTTGATCTGTATGAACTTCTTTATTTACATGGCATGCAATCAGTGTTGCATGTGCTAAGAAAGCATCAATAAACAAACTAAACCAATTGATTTTTTTGTATTTCTAACTTTAATATACTTCTCATATCTCACAGTGTTACTATATCTTTTTGTTAACCTCATGTTAGTGAATTTTGATCAGATTTAGTTTAAGTTTGGAAATCATCTTTGTACAATAAGCCAAAATCTAAATAAATAAAAAGTGACTTTGCCGTTACAAAGGGGTGATCTACACAGAGACCCGCCAGCCTGGGGATGTACGTTTTAACCTATTCATCTACAAGGCTGCGTTCTGTAACTGAAAGGCATTGGCTTTTATTAATGGG
Source organism: Polyodon spathula (assembly GCF_017654505.1). Classification (NCBI taxonomy): domain Eukaryota; kingdom Metazoa; phylum Chordata; class Actinopteri; order Acipenseriformes; family Polyodontidae; genus Polyodon; species Polyodon spathula. The sequence continues at coordinate 7,685,904 of NC_054534.1, forward strand.
CTATAATGCTGTGTTGTTCAAGTCCCACTGGGTTAAAGAAAGCTCTCAGTCTGAGTGACTTCTTTTCAGGTAGCATGTTAGGTTTGTATTTTCTAGGTCAGTTCAACTCAATAGTGTTTGATGGGAAACTGGGGGAAGGGTTTTGGTTTGTCGCTGGTTGCAAGCCTGTCTGCCATTAGGGAGGCATCCATAACCCCTCAGGCCCTGGGGCCTCAAGTGTGGTCATGTCACTGATGGGTTTTCTCTACATACAGGGTAAAATCAAGGCCTGAATGGGTTATATACAAATTACAAAATGAAGTCAATTCTAAGACAAAGATTTTGACAGTTTTTTAGTGTCTTCATTTAAGCAGTTGATTGGTTCTCTCCACCCCTTGAATGTTTTTAAAGGCACGCAGGCTGATTTTCTTTTTTAACCCGGTGTTATGGTGCCAGATATGGTTTTGCTTCTAAACTGCAAGGACTAAATGAATGGATGAGCATGCCACTTAACGTTTGTCAAATTGTTTCACAAGCTGAGCTGGAAAGATATTTCTGAAAATTGCAATAAACAATCCCACCTAAATATTTGTTTTAAAAAATGTAAAATTAAACATAACTGAAGAAACCAAGATTTTAGTTAAAATAATGCTGGCCCTAATAAGCATTTTGAATGGACATTTAGGGTCATAAAGCTGAAATCCTTTACACAGAAACCCACCAGTCTGAGAGTATTGTGCTTGAAAGGTTCAAGATCCATCAAGGACATTTTGAATTCAAGTGAAAGAGTGTGTTTACAAATGTTCATGTTTTGTATGTGGTATTGTTGTTGCTGTTATGACATAGGCTCACAGACCAGTTTCTGTTTCCATTCTGCAGGAAGGTATATGGCAGACTGCTGATGATTCTAAAACAAAAGACTTGGTCCCAGAAGCACAACTCTACTGGAGCAGCTTCATCTGTTTGTTTCGTGGTCCTGTAAACAGAAACAGAAACCATTTTTAATATCAAATCTCAAGGTTTTGGCAATAACTTTTGTTAATTTTGTTAATTCTGAAAAAAAGAGAAATCTTTATAAATGTAATTGCACCTTTTTAGAAGAAACAGTAATATTGACTACATACAATTAGCACTGATGTGATTTTTTTAACACTGTTTTAAAAACTGGGCTTTCAGGAAATTTATGAAATTGAAAATCTTTACTGCAGCTTGATTTATTTCAACTTTTGTAAATCAAAACAGTAGTATATAGTCAAATGTGTATAGTTAATAATATGTATAATAATTAAATATTGGACTGCTATAACTTATAAGAACCTGCACTAACCATCTTAGCGAGGGTATAATAAACAGGTTTAGATGCAATATCCTGTAATGCTTTGCATATGACAATTATATTAAGTCTAACCGGGATACTAAAAGAAAATTGGTATGTAAATATTTGCAAACCTGAGTGAATTGAATTCTGTGCTACTCTGCAATGTTGTGTTCAATCACCGTTTTAGAATGGTTGAATGGAATATCTGTAGACTACAATTTTGCAAGCATTTATGGCTGTCGATGTAACGACTAATTATTTTCTGTGAATGCAATGTGCCATCTTCTGACAACTTTGCTTTAAAAAACTGCATGGATTTTGTATTTGGTATAAGTAGTTTCATATAAGTGTTAACTTTGGGTATAGCCAATCAGTTCATTTTTACATGGATTATGATAACATTGGTGCCTCTTTTTAATCCGTCTGTCCCATGTCTCAATTAATGTGCCTCTTTTTACCTTTTCAGAATCTATAATTCCATTAACTTTTTAGTATGTGAGCACTGCTTTTGACTGTTATGCATACAATTATTTAGTGCTCTTAAATATAGTTGGATTTTGAAGGGAAGGGCTGGATACTTTGTTGAAGCTTGAATTTAAAGGGTATTAAAGTGATACAGGTGGTGGCTTTTATAATACACTCATTACTTGCTGTTCCTGCCTTTCACAATCTTTTTATCATACATTTTTTGGTGGTGTTTTTTTTTTTTTTGCAATAATACCATATATATGTATTGTTGTTTTGTTTTTTTTTACACTCAGATTCCTTCCTAAGGGGGTATTTGCAATAACAAATGTGTTACTGTTATGCAGGGGTTGTTCTTGCTTACAGTAGCTCTTGTAATTTATTGTAGAGTTGTCTCTGCTACTTCTTTAAAAAATACGTAATGTAGCAGAAACTCAAAAGATGAAGACAGAAAGGTGAATAGAAAAAAAAAATAGAAAGTAAATAAATGTATGCATTTCCCTTCTCTGTGTCTTAAATGTTGAGGAATATGCAGCTGCTTGTTGGAATGTTGTCCAAATGTAAGTGTATATTATGAATACCTCTGTGGAAAATATTTGTGTAACAGTTTATCTGATTTCCTGTGTGCCTAGTGTGCTTGAACTGAATGAGATTTCAAACTTAATAGAAAGGGAAACACTGCCACATGTTCACTTTTTTTGTTTTTGTTTGAAAAAAAAAAAAAAGCCAAGGAAAAATGTAACTTTTCAGTTTGTGTATATTTTCGAAAAGCCACTGCATGGAAATGTTACAGTTATGTCATTGTTGTGCTGTATGTTGGTGGCAGGCATGAGTCAGTCTGCATCTGTGAAGCTGTGTTTTGAGGAATATGAAAAGTAACCCTTGTAGTAATCGGATACTGCTGTCTGTGTAGCTATATGGAGGCAGTACGTTGTATTGTGCAGCAGTTTTGTTTTTGCTTTTTTCTTTTTTTGGGGGGTGGGGGGGGGTTGTAAGAAGGAGATAAAAAGTGCATTTTATATAAGGTTAGCCTCTGTAGTGGCAACTTCTTTTGTTCTGATGTTATCCCTGATGTTATCTAAGTTTGCAATCCAAATCTAAGTCTGTAAGGGCTGTGTTTCTTCCCAATCTCACTGGTTGCAAAATAAGGCATAGCTCACTGTTCTCCCAGGTATAGTTTTTTGTATTTATAGACTATTTCTAATATATTTACTTTGGCAGCTTGTCCACTTTTTGTAAAAATTGTACATGGTTAAGACGATACTTGTGTACAAAGAGTACTTTCAGTATACAGAGACGGAACACTGTCTTATTAAAGCAATATACACAGACTCCTGGGTTCCACTGGTGATCTACAGTAAAATAAAAAATAAGTCTCCTAATTCAGCATTAAAGTTGTTGCCGTGTTGCTTAAGGAACTCCATAGTTAATGGAAAATATTGCAACCAGAAATAATAATAATAATAATAATAATAATATTACTAATATAATGATTATTATTATATCAATAATAAATAATAAAAGGGCCTCTAACGTTGATGTAAAATGCTAATGGATCCGCAGTTGTAATTTTGCAATTTTATCTACAGTTTTCTGGAAGGCTACAGTGTCTTGGCTAACATACGATACCAACTAAATAGGGCACTTGTACTATTTAGTTATCACATGCCAAATACAGTCGCCTACGGTCAAACAGCTTTTAACTGCTTTTGAAATGAATTCAGTTAAACTTAGACAACATTACTACATAGATAATATTGCTTTTAAAGATGTGTTTTTATTGTTATTATTATTTAGAATAATTCAAATTGGTGTTTTTTTAAGTATTGATGGTGCATCTCTTACACATTATTGCTGTTATTTATTATTCCAATGTTAATGGTTTTGCTGTATCTGAAGTAAAACTGGGGAAGCCACAGCTATTAGCTGCCAGAGTTGAAGTATAAATGTCTAAAAAAACAAACAAACAAAAAAAAACACTGAATATATATTGTGTATATATATTTTGCGAGCTGGTTCTTGCTTCCTTACACAGTGATACCCTTTAAAGCTACTGCTTAAACATCAATAACTTCCACTTGGAAATTTGAGTTTTATAAACAGTTTCTCTGGTTGTATGTTTAAAATTGAGTGAACACTTTGTTATCTAGCACAAAAAAAAAAACTGTAAATAGAAATGATTTTTTATGAAATGTAAATTTTACAAAATATCTGTCACTTGTCTTCACTTTATTATTCATTTTTAAAACCAGAAACATTAGTCTGTGTGTATAGATAGATGTGTGTGTGTGTGTTTGTGTGTGTGTAATTTTATATACAGGGTGACCAGACATCCCATTATCCTGACATTTTGCTCAAAATCTTTAAAAAGTTCCAGTCCACTCTCTTGGTGGAAACAGCCTGCCCATTTATGCCTCGGTGTAGAGCTGGGTAGTGCCATCAGAAGGGAGGTTGTGAGCACGGATGTGTCCAACCTGGGCTAGGGTGCTGTGTAGAAACCACCCCCCCCCCCCCGTTGGCAGGGTCTGCACATCAATGTTTTGGAGCTGCAGGCAGTTTACCTGGTTCAAGGGAGACATTTCCTTGTGTTGTCTGTACAGCCAACAGTGGGGGCTTACATCAACCACCACGACGACCTCAGATCATCCAGCCTTCATCTCGTGGTCCGCAAGCTTTTGCTCTGGGCACACGAGAACCTCCTCTCTACATTTGGGCAGCGTACCTCCTCAATGAGAGTTCCCAGCACCTTGGAGTGGAGGCTTCACCCTGAGGTGGTGAGCCTCATTTGGGAGAGATTCAGGAGAGCATAGATAGATCTCTATGCGTCCCAGGAATAAACTCACTGTCCCCTCTGTTTCTCCATAATAGGAGGTGAGGACCGAGGCAACTGTTACATGCCTTCCCACCACTCGCCTTGATGGATACTCTCTGAACGTTTATCAAGTATTATTTCAATACCATGTGTGTGCTTTCCAGTAAAAAAAAAAAAAAAATGAATGAATTAGTGGGTCTTAAATAATACTGTATTTCACAGTTTAACCAAAAAAAAAGCTTTTTCAGGTTTAGTTAATATTGAACCAGCTCGTTTGCCTTACTTTGCAATGTAGCCGTTCACGCTTTAAAAAAAAAAAAAAAAAAAGTAAATGCTGTCAGTTGAGTTAAACATACATGCAGTTCAATGCCTGTCAGGTCTTTGACCAAAATCAAGTAGCTCAGAGAAAAGTGTTTGAGGCCATTCTGTTGTTTGAAGACAACTGTGTAGCACAGCGTGAATACCATGCTTGCTACAAAATTGTCAGTGAAATGAAATGTGACGTTTGCCAGTTATGAAAACATGGACACGAGATTCCCAACTCTTGCTGTAATCATTTCCTGCATCCAAAAATGTGTTTGGGATGACCGGCGTTCCAGAAAGGCATCAAACATGTATAACATGTTGTATCAGAATACTATGTAAACAAACAAAACGTAAAATAACTACAAACTGTACCACAGCAGAAGTAACAAATGCACACCGAGTCAGTCTTTTTGAACTTAAAACTTTATTTTTTTTTAAAGGTGTGTAAAACAGTTTTTGTTTGCTCTCCTATAGAAACTCCCCAAATGTTATGTAAAATGAACATTTTTGTTTATAGTTGTATATGCTGTGAAGCTTACCGATTTTATAGGATTAAAAACTGATGATGTGAAAAACACAGTAAATATACATGTTTAGATTCATTTTCCCTTTCCTACTTCTGTAAACATAATTTTATGTTTATGTAGGTACTGTATATTGTAATTATATATTTTAAAAAAAGTTGAATTTTCATGATTACACACCATTTCCCGTTCCTCTTTGATTTTGAAAACATTTATCGTGAGTGCTCAGTGATCTTTTGTAGAAATTTATAGTGGCTCTCAAAAGTATTCATCCCCCTTGGACTTTTCCACATTTTATTGTGTTACAACATGGAATCAAAATTGATTTAATTATGAGTTTTTGCCACTGATCAACACAAAAAATTCCATAATGTCAAAGTGAATAAAATCTACTACAATCGAGTTGTTCTAAATTAATTACAAATATAAAACAGAAAATAATAGATTGCATAAATGTTCACCCCCTTTGCTATGACACACCTAAATAAGCTCTGATGCAACCAATTGTCTTTAGAAGTCACATAATTAGTTGAATGGAGTCCACCTGTGTGCAATTAAGGTACTTCACATGATTTCAGTTTAAATACACCTGTCTCTGGGAGGTCCCACAGTTGGTTATTACATTTCCCAAAAAAAGCTACATCATGAAGACAAATGAACATTCAAAGCAAATCCGGAATAAGGTTCTTCAAAAGCATCAATCGGGTAGGATATCCCCTGGAGCACAGTAAAGTCCATTATTAAGAAATGGAGAGAATATGGCACAACTGTGAATCTGTCTAGAACAGGCCGTCCTAAAAAACTGAGTATCCGGGCGAGAAGGGCACTAGTCAGGGAGGCCACCATGAAGCCTATGTTAACTCTAAAGGAGTTACAGTCTTCTACGGCTGAGCTGGGAGACACTGCATACGGCAATAGCCCGAGTGCTTCACAAAACTGGCCTTTATTGGAGTGTGGCAAAAAGAAAGCCATTGTTGAAAAAAACTCGCATCAAATTTCAGCTAGTTTGCCAGAAGGCATGTGGGAGACTCTGAGACCAAGTGGAAGAAGGTTGTATGGTCTGACGAGACCAAAGTAGAGCTTTTTGGCCTCAACACTAAGCGCTATGTTTGGCGCAAGCCTGACACTGCACATCATCCTGAGAACACCATCCCTACCGTGAAGCATGATGGTGGCAGCATCATGCTCTGGGGATGCTTCTCTGCGCCAGGGCCTGGAAAGCTTGTTAAGATAGTGGGCAAAATGAATGCAGCAAAGTACAGAGAAATCCTGGAGGAAAACCTGCTGAAGTCTGCAAGAGACCTGGGACTTGGGAGAACATTTATCTTCCAGCAGAACAATGACATCAAACATACAGCCAAAGCCACACTGAAGTGGCTTAAAAACAAAAGGTCAATGTCCTGGAGTGGCCCAATCAAAGCCTGCACCTCAATTCAATTGAGAATATGTGGAAAGTGTTGAAAATGGCTGTTCACCAAAGGTCCCCATCCAACTTGATGGAGCTTGAGCAATTTTGCAAAGAAGAATGGGCAAAATTACAGTGTCCAGATGTGCAAAGCTGGTAGAGACTTATCCAAATAGACTCATGGCTGTAATTGCTGCCAAAGGTGCTTCTATTGAATATTGACTCAAGGGGGTGAATACTTATGCAATCAATTATTTTCTGTTTTGTATTTGTAATTAATTTAGAACAATTTGAACATTGTATTTTTCACTTTGACATTATGGACTTTTTTGTTTTGATCAGTGGCAAAAACTCCTAATTAAATCAATTTTCATTCCATGTTGTAAACACAATAAATGGAAAAGTCCAAGGGAATGAATACTATGTGACAACCCAATATATAAATATAGATAGGGGTATTATATACTATAGAGTAGATATTATATATATATATATTAGATATATATAGGTATAGGCCACATAAGAGGCCAACAAAATGCTTTGTGTTCCTGTCCTTTAACACATGATTTTGACATCTACTCATCAAAAGTCAGAAATATCAACTTTAAATCTACTACAGTATATTGTGTGTAAGCTCCAGAGTCTTCTACTGCTTTAAGATCTGACAGTGAAAATACCTTGAGTTGAACATGCAGCTGTCTTCAAATAGTGAACACTGCCGTCTGAGAACTGACTTGTAACAGGGTGGCGCATCTTTACACAGCAGTGCCCATTGGGGTCTTCCATGACCCCCTTGTAAATGATGCCTTGTAAATAAAATAAATAGACACCCTGTGCTTGCACATAAAAATACATTTACCAACTGGAAAGCACTGTTGGTAGTTAATTAATTATACTTTTATCACCAACACTTTTGAAAATATCTTTTGACACTCTTACCAACAGATCAGTTTCAACAGCTTAATACCTGAAAACTGTTTGCTTTTCAGCAGCTTGGTGTTTCTTGCCCATTAAAGCATTTAATCCGAATCAGAGTTTATCTGCGTGTTACTCAGGGACAGTTCTATGAAATTAATAGAGTGTGTCAATACTTCTGATTACCCTTCCCCTGTGACTGTGTACGGTTAGATCTGTGAATCAGTTAGTTAAACATTCTCAATGTAGATGGAACCAGTCATCACTATAGGAATAGTTATCACATACAGTATGCATTCTAAAAAAGCTATGCACTGCCATGGGTTTGAATAGCCAGCTTAACGTGTTCAGAGTGGCCAGAGAAAACACGTGTTCCAGCACTCATAAGCACCCCCATCACTGAACTCAGATAGAAATAATGCATAGGTGACGACTTTTGTCACAGTAGGGTCACCACCAATATTTATAGTTACTGGCCAGTGTGGCCCTTTCTCCTGATAAGATAATTACTAATAATAACAGAAATTAATTTTAAGAATCTGAGTGGGTAATTCCACATATTTATTTGATTTAATTAATTCAATTTGTTTTAATTGGCTATGTGTTGTTCACGTTTACAATCTTCACAGGAAGCTAATAATTGAGACTTGGAGATAATTACATTCGCCTGACGATAGCTAATGAACAAATCCTTAACTTGAAGCAAAACGCATGTGCAGCTTGAGAAGTGTGCAGTCCAACCTAATATCTAGAGCAGCATAGTCAGGTCAATTTCAGGACCAAATAAGTTTCTTAACAGTAACAACATGCCCTACTCCGCAGACAACAGGTAGGAACAAATAATTTTGACTGGACTTTTCAGCCCTCAAAGTAAAGTCGTTCTCGTTGGGTTTATTTATTTAGTTCAGTTTCTAGAATCCGCATTTACTTTGTAATCACCTGGGCTATCATGCCCCGTTTTTAGAAATTTGAATGTTGACAAGGAGAGTCTGTTCCCTAGCTGCTGATATGAACGCATCTCAGCTGTTTGGAAGATATTCAGCAGGGTAAGAATGCCTTCTTTGTTGCGAAAGATAACGCGGACTAGTATGCCATTTACCGTCGTAGTAGTTTTATATTACAAAAGATATGACGTACTTATTGGTGTCCAAAAAAAAACCCAAAACAAAACAGGAGGGGCGTGTGTAGGTTACTCTGTATTCGATACCGACAGACCTAACTATGCGCTGAATGTTTAGACAGAGAAGAAACAAACACACACAGATGAACCGCTATCAGCAGCACGCTTGCTACTCGATTGCAGTTAAATCACCCAAAAAACACTAATATCAATTTTAGTAAAAAGGCTAAAACAAATTCCTAACTCTAGCGTTTTGGAAACAAACGCTCAAAGTCCATAGTAAGAAGCAAGGCTGTTTAATAACATGTTTGATTAATCAAGAGTTGTCAGCATTGGCTCCAGTTGCACAGGAATCGTCAAGCTGTTTGGAGAACGGGCTGTTTGCCAGAAAGTTTGTTTCCAGTAAGCTAAAAAAGAAGACTACAGTATCTGTAAGAAGCAGAAAATAAATTGTAGAGAAAGCTGTTTTTGTTGTAAAGAAGATAATGGGTGAATTGCTATATAATACTGAAATTTTATATAGTTCATAGGGAATTATATATATATATATATATATATATATATATATATATATATATATATATATATATATATATATATATATATATATGTTTCAGTATATATATGTGTGTGTTTGTGTGTATATATATATATATATATATATATATATATATATATATATATATATATATATATATATATATATATATATATATACACATATATATGTCTGGTATAGTGGTATATGTCATATATACATACTGTGTGGATGTATGCTGTGTGTGTGTGTGTGTGTGTGTATATATGTGTGTGTGTGTATGTATATATATATATATATATATATATATATATATATATATATATTATATATATATATATATATATATATATATATATAAATATATATATATATTATAAATATTCATTCATTCATTCAGTGTGGTCCAGTGGTTCAAGTCCAGGGCTTGTAACCAGAAGGTCACTGGTTCAAATCCCACCTCTGCCATTGACTGACTCGCTGTGTGTGACCCTGAGCAAGTTGATTCACCTCCTTGTGCTCCACCCTGCAGATGCCATGCTAAATCAATGTCCTATTGTAAGTGACTTTGCATATAATGCACAGTTCCCAGCCTACCTCAGTAACATGCAATGTAATGGTGGTCCACTATGAAAGGTGCTATATAAAATAGATGATGTTGTTGTTATTCTCGCATTTGCAGAGTTTGCCTATTGACATGGCAGAGTTCTATCTTCTTGCAAGCAGTACAATGGGCACATGGGATTTCTCTCCATTGTTTTGTTTGTTTTATGAACTGGTCACTGAACTTTTAAAACAGCCCGAATCTAGTACTAGAACATGCTTGGAATGCACTGATTGGTTCTTCATGGTTGGTGCAGCTCATTAAATATCTTTGCCTGAATTAATGTTTTGATGAATGCAGTGCCCAGTCTCTATAAAAAGAACTCCCAAAGAGAATTCTCCTCCCCTTCCCTTCCTGTTCAAGGAGCGCTCAGCATTGAAGATACTCTGTTGGCATTGGGATATCAACATGCAATTTTAGTCAGGAATGGGCATTTTTAAAATTGCTAAAAGTAAGGAACAAAAATACCGATTTACTATTTGCGTTTATAATGAAGTGATAGAGCCCGCCGATGCGGCTCTACCGTGTGGTAGATGACCGCGACTGGAGTTATATATATGTCCCGAGCCGTAGGCAAGGGCACAAACAAAAGTCAAGGTCATCTACCACATGGTAGAGCACACATTGAGAGGGCTCTCTCGCTATTATAAAACCATTTATTTCTTTGTTTTCTCTTTTAAAACCTATATATTTACCTTGAATTTCTGATATTTCACCATGTCACCTTCCGCTGAGGAAAATAGTCCCTAACAATTAGAGTAGAAAAATTACATACACAGAGAAAACGGTTTTTATTATGACATTGCCAGATAAATTAACAGTAGGATTGTTGAATAGTCCGTGTAGTACAGAGTCGGACTCGAAACTTGTTGGAGGCGGGATGTCATTCAAGCTGACAGGGAGTGGATTGGCTGGTGCAGAAGGCAGTTTGACTGGCTGGTTTTGAGGCAGTGTGTTGTTTGGATCCAGCTGATGACAGAATTGTGGACCAGTCCTGCCTTTCCTGTTGATTTGCTGTCTAATAGCTGTGAATTGAACCTTCATTACGGTATCCTGTCACAGACGTGATTTCCTTTGTACACCAGTGTCAGAAAGTATCTGTATTTAAGTAGCGTGTTATGTTGTCAGGTTAGTTGTAGATTAGAATGTTAAAAAGCTGGTATTTATGCTCGGATTGATTTTAAATTTAATTTCAGTTAAGCACTTCAACATTCCAGCGGGCATCTATGCAAAATATAAGCCTGCTAGATTTGGAAGCTGATTGGCTGTCAGCACTCAATCATTTTCTAATTTATTTTAAAATGCCATAAAATAGCAGCCACAGAGTCATGTAATCCAACTGTCAAACCGTGGTAGCCCAGTTTAGACGAGATTAGCGCCTGCACCATGTTGCAGTCCTTGTTTCCTCGGTTGTGGCTCCTGCCTCAAACATCTCTCTGTATTAGTGATTGCCCTCGACACCCCCCAGACTGGCTAGGGAAATCCCTGAACCCCAGTGCACTATGGGAACCATTTTTGCTAGATTTCTGATGGATTCCTCTGCAGTGGAATATCCTCCAGGGATGTGAATCCTGTTCATCTTCTGAGCCTCAGAAATGGGAATCCAGAGAGCTGGATTCCATTAACAGGGCTTAACATTGACATTACAAGTGCAGTAATGTCAAGTAGGGTCTGAAGTGGATACAGGAAATAGGAGGGGGAGCACGTGCTTTTACAAAGTTCTGTCCTACGTCTGTCTGCAAGATTGTGTCCCTCATTTATCCATTGTGAAGGTGTTTTACAGAGGTGGTTGTAATGAAGCAGTGGGGGGGGGAGTTGTTGTCTTTCTCTTGATATAATACAATGTTATGAGTGATAAATTCCAAATTTCCAATATTTTCTAGATGCTGTCATGGTGTTTGTTTTATTGGCCCTTTGGGTAATAAAACCAAGTTATTCTGGACAGGAAACTGTATAGAACGTTGGTTGCGTTTTATGGTCAAGTTTAAAATGGCAGTTATTCCAATCTTTTAGTCTTCCGAAATGGAGTAGAACACCTGTAAAATATGAGAAAATGGTTTAGGAAAATAAAATTGAGGTGATATAAGTGAAGTGGATGTGATTATCAAGAGGGGAGAGTGAAGAATCTGTGTAGTTTACAACATTGCCATGTCTGGTTATTTCACATGGAATTGTCATTTTCAAACCAAGACACACTTGTGATTTTCTTCAAAACAAAAGTAATAAAGTACTTTGTGTTAATTCTGCATTGTTAAAGTCTTAAAAAGCATGTCTGTGACATTGCTCCCCTGACATTGCTGTAAATACAGAATAAGCCATCGATCACATGAACATGTAGATCAGCGTGACCTACATCCACTGTTTGCACATGTTAAAATGTAAATGTGACAAGTGTCTCCATATACCTCCAGATTCTAATACAGTAACCTGCAGTACAGTTAATAGATAAAGAATTCCCGAAGCAAGTTTAAACAGGAATTGGACTCTAGTGCTTCTCTAGATATGGGAAACTGTGCACTATAGTATCCCTCCCAGTAGAAACTGCCCCAGGCAAAAAGTTAACTTAATAACTCCAAGAAAATAAAATGAATGGTGTTGTGACTTGAGCAGAATTTTCCCCAATTAGTGAAATTTCCATCTGCGGTCTGCATCTAGTTGCTGCTTAGTCAGCTGATGCTTGTTGGCATTGAGATCCAGCTTTGTACAGTGGCTGTGTAAACAGGGCCATCATTGGCCATAGGCCAAGATACCCTGTACATGTGAATACACACACACTGCATGTACTGCTGCAGAGAATTATCTTTTTAGGATCCTCATTCAAAATTGATGCACTGATGTTTCTCTCTCCTCTCGCTCATAATGAACATGAAAACTGCCAAGAATTGTTCACAAATGTTCTCCAGACTTTTTTTTTTTTTCCACAGATTTTCTACACTTTATTTAATTGGACTGTCTTCATGTGTTACAATTGGGCTAGTGAACACTCCCCTATAATGCAGGGTTGATGAAGTTGAGTTGAAGGTCTTTTTGTTTTACTTTTATTTTTCATAATTTAATTTCAACAAAAAAGACAGAGCTTGCAGCTACACAAGAATCCTGGATATTCCCATTTTGTAGTCTGCTGTAGTGAACTAACAAGCTGCCATTACGGTTAACCTTTAGCGGTCCATTTATTCAGCGCTCGTCGGGCATGTCTGGTGCAATTTTACACGCGCTGTTAAAAAACAACTAGATACCTGTGCTTTACGACTTTGATGTTGGACAGGGTCCGGCATTGGACTTGAAAGGGTTAAAGAAGTGTCCCTTAAACTAACAAAACTCCCCTATGTGAGTACAGAAGAGTTTTTAGACTAATCATTTGTGAGTAAAATATCTCCTTTTTAATCTAGGCATTGCTTCAGCAGATTCCTCTGAAGCCCTGGGTCGAAGGCCAGATTCTTGCATCTGTGCAGTGGTAATCCTGAAGCAGGTGATAGATCTAACTGGGCTGGGCTCTTGCTTCTGTGCAGTGGACGACTCCTTCAGTGTTCACTTCCCAGACTTGCAGGGACCGGAGGTGTCTGGACCGCCGCTTGCTGTGCTGGTTTTGGTTTCATCCTGTTGAACGTGCTGGGCCTTGGACGGAGTGGAAGGGGCAGCTGATCTTTTCCTCATGTGTGTGGAGAAGCACCAGTATGCCCGAATCTTGATCTCCGGGTTTCTGTTGGTGGTCGTGGGATTGCTGGTAACCGTGGTGGGCTTCTGGTTCCCTGTCTGTAGTCCAAAGCTGGAGTACAAGAACTGTAGCTTCTTGCCCATGCAGATCCTGGGCCCAGTGGCAGTGGTGGTGGGGATTGGTCTATTTATCACGGGGTGCATTAGAAGGAGGCAAAACTTCAATGAAATGGAAGACCAGGCTCTACCTGAGGGGCTCCCCAATCGCTCTGAGCCACACCACATCATAGTAGGTAGGAACAATGATCTGGTTTTCTGTGGTGAGAGATCCATGATGCTGTTAAATAAGATTTGTTTCACTGTATCTTGAGAACCACTTCTCCAATTGTGATTTAAAGGTGGTATTTACTTGGCACTAGTGGGTGTTTAGTTTTACTGTTAGCCATGTGTTGTAAGTTTATCAGTACAGTTGACCCTGTCTGTTACGATCTGAGTTTCCGAACACTGGTCCCGTGGTATGTCACATTGGTGTTTGTTAAAGTTGCAGTATTAAATTAGATAAGGGTTAAATTTAAGAATCACATTTTGTAACCAGATCAGACTAGCTTTTCATGATGTAAAAGATGATTCCACAATTAACACCTCTCTTTTCAGGTCAGTCTGCCTCTGGTGCTGTAGAATGCAATTAACAGCAGCAGCAGGGAACTTAATCTGGGTTATTGCATGTTGTCTGACCACAGAATACATTTCATTGTTAATTTTCCTACAAAAGGTCCCTTTGCTCTTTTCAGGTGACTCTGTCGTCATATTTCCAACACCTCCCCCAGCATATTTTACTGAAGTGCCACCTTTGACAACTGGAAACCATGGCAACATCTCCATTGGCTATGAAAGCCCACCACCTTACTACAGTACCTTCAATCAAAGGTAGGTGCAAGACCCCTAAAACAGTGTCTTCTGAGTGTGGTTGTTATGTGCACTGCGATTAGATCCGCAATGTTACCTTGGATCAAAGCTTTACAAATCCAACCCACAGGCAGGGCCAGCCTTGGACTGTGTGGGGCCCTAGGCGGTGATGATTAAGTGTGGGGGAGGGGGGGGGGTCCACAACATTAAATGAATTTTTATATAATTCATAACTTCAAAGCACTCAGAATTCCAGTCTACTTCAAACATATCACGTATTCACTTTTTCTAAAATGGCAATGCTCCAGTAGGCCTATTGAAATTGATACTGTAATGCAGTTTAAGTGGGTTCTGACAGGTCGGCAGCGAGAATAACCAGGCAGAAATAAATGTATAAATAATAACAAAACAATCCCTCTTTGACACTCTGTGTGCAATGCCACAGTGCTCCCCCACCTTCAGTTAGTTTAGTGGTGTGTTACAGTAAACTTAACAGAATGTACCCCATATCTAATCGCACTCATATTTGTAATATTTTGTAATAAGGAAATTCTGCCACATCTCTCTCATCCATGGCAAGACTCGTAGCAGCCTGTAATATTAAAGGAGTATTTTAGATGTGCGTAAATGTAGTTTAATTGTTATATTCTTCCATTCAGAAATATTTAATTGGAGTAATAAAATGAACGGTGAGTCATGCTTTATTTGTTCATAATATATAATATCTTAATACCAAATTGCTATATTAAGAAACCTAAAAGCAGACCTGAATACCCCAAATGTCTGGCATATTAACAAGTACTAGCTCATGAATTCACCTTTGTGTTACTGGATTAGATTTACATCTGCTGCAACAACTGATTTGGTTTTAACATAAATCCGTGATTGTGTGCATCTAACCAAAGCATGACTGTTTTTTATTTTTTTTAAAATGCGTTTTATAAACTAGAAAAGCTTAACTTTCGTGTTAAAATGAAGAGGCAAGCGAACCCGAAACGTTATTTTACCATGTATTGTTACCTGTTAAGTCTACTAATTGCCCATATAACCTCTTGACTTGCTGAACAAAGATTTAATTGATAAATGTGTAAAAATGCGCTGTGGAGATGTTTGCTATCAACCCACACGACGCAAACCTTGTCTCAGGAGTGTGTGTGGATGAGTGTGAGTGGGTCATGTGACTAGTCCAAATGCAATGAGAAACTATTGTCAATGGTTGCAAAGGAATAAAAAAAACAATTAAAATAAATAAACATGTCTACTGGCACCAGAATGTTAATGTTATTGTCGCTGTGAGGTACCCATACAGCTAGAATCTATTGCCATATCGCCAAATTTGCACCCTGAGCATTTTGAGCGCACGTAATGAACACATTGAATCTCGCGGCACTCTGGTTGAGCGCGGGGCCCCACGCTCAACCAGTCCTCTGTCTTCATCTAGACAATGTGGGGAAGCTATAAAAAAGGCTAACAAGATGGCCGGATACATTGTGAAAAGTGTTGAATTTAAATCAAGGGAAGTAATGTTAAAACTGTACAATGCACTAGTAAGACCTCATCTTGAATATTGTGTGCAATTCTGGTCACCTTGCTATAAAAAAGATATTGCTGCTCTAGAAAGAGTGCAAAGAAGAGCAACCAGAATTATTCCGGGCTTAAAAGGCATGTCATATGCAGACAGGCTAAAAGAATTGAATCTGTTCAGTCTTGAACAAAGAAGACTACGTGGCGACCTAATTCAAGCATTCAGAATTCTAAAAGGTATTGACAGTGTCGACCCAAGGGGCTTTTTCAGCCTGAAAAAAGAAACAAGGACCAGGGGTCACAAATTGAGATTAGACAAAGGGGCATTCAGAACAGAAAATAGGAGGCACTTTTTTACACAGAGAATTGTGAGGGTCTGGAATCAACTCCCCAGTAATGTTGTTGAAGCGGACACCCTGGGATCCTTCAAGAAGCTGCTTGATGAGATTTTGGGATCAGTAAGCTACTAACAACCAAACGAGCAAGATGGGCCGAATGGCCTCCTAGTTTGTAAACTTTCTTATTTTCTTAAAGGGTTGGGGTCTTAGGCGGCCGCTTCGCTCGCCTTGCCTTACGGCTGGCCCTGCCCGCAGGAACAGCTTGCCAACATCAACTCTAATAGACATGTAACCTCAATGAATGTAAGGTCTAGATGGGGAGGGAAGTGGGATTATTTGGAGTTGACATTTCTTCAAAAACCAAAAGTGTGAATCCTTCTTAGCTTGCCGTGCCTCATTTAGACAGTTGAAAAGAATACTTTTCTACCGCAAAACAGCTTTTTAATTAGAAACCAACACACAGCATATTTTACAGTGCTCCCCTGTCAAGAACCAAAAACTGTCTTATCTGATTACCTCCCCACCCCCCAAAAAAAAAGTCCAGACTCCGAAGAGAGGTGTTGATGATGATTATCTTGAATGGATTTTAATAATTGGTGCTGGTAAGACTTTTCAGTGTTCTGTGAAGTTGTGCTCTGCAGTCCTCTCTGACACATGCATGACAAAGGAAGTGGGGTGACGCTTCTGGACTATGAATAACAGTAGCTTGTATAGTCTCTTGCAAAAAAACAAACAAGAAGGTTTCTTAAATTTAACAATTTAACATTTAACACTCTCATATATATATATATATATATATATATATATATATATATATATGGAGTTTCTTCTTGAACACTGATTCTGTTTCCTGTTGCTCTGTCCAGGGTTGGCACTGGTTTAGGGGAGGAGGAATCAGTCTACACCATCCGAGTGTCCAGGGCTTCTATTGTCAGTTTGCCTTCTCATCATAGCTTCTTACCTGAACTACCACCACCCTACCAAAAGAGAGAATCTGCACCCCAGGACCAGCAGACTGTCTTTCCTTGACCACTGAAAACGGCTTTGTTTTCTACATATACACTTAGATATTTAATATATGTTATGTTTGAATGTAATGTTTTGTGCCGTATGCTTCGAACCAGGGTTGCTGGATGGGTTTGTAGAGATGGCTATAGAGGAAGGGAAGACTGAAAGACCAGAGCACTGTACATGTGAAGAATAACAATGAAAGGGAGTAGGGGGTCTAAAACAATGTGTGCCTGTTTGTGACTCTTGGTTTAAAACAGTTTTTAATTTATCTTGCGACCTTGAAAGTTAAATTCCCTATTTCAGACTGGATTTAACCCCTGTGGCAATCCCGTTAACCCTGGTGCTGAACCCAGTACCTCTACCACTACTGACCAATATTGATTGGAAGGAAGACTTGGTTCCTTGTCAAACACTTGTCAGGCAAGAGAAATTGTATCCAACCTGGTTAAATACTGACAGCAATTTTAAACCCAGCGGTAAATTACCAGTATTTATATTATTTGTAGTGAATTTTTGTGGTTGTATCAAACTACAAAATGCAGTAACAATGTACCCATTTATCACAGGCGTAATTTATGAGGGAATTGTGTGATTGTGTTGATTTAATGCAGTAAGCAGACATTGCCAGCATTGCTTATTCAAGAGATAAAACACCCGGCCAGAAACTGGAGTCGTCCTCCTTTTGTGTAAAGTTACTAGTTTTGCAAGTTGGACCGTCAAAGCAATGAATGCTAGTGTAATGCAGTGCCTAAAGACCAAGGAACAGTCCTTTTAAATAGGGGAGGTAGATTTCGCCCCACAACTCTGAAGTTCATGTCTGCCAGATCAGTTATAAGAGCCAGCTTCTGTGCCAAGATAGATGAGGCATGGCAGAGAAGATTTAGGATAGAATAATCCATGTTCAGTCCGTGACTCTGGGGGGCCATTTATCACATAGCGTTCACGTTTTTGCAACATAGATCAGTGCATTATCAGTTGCATCAACAAGAATGGTTAATGGCTCTTTGCTTCCTGTGTTACACACACAAGTTTTGAATTGCTTTTTGGAGGGTTCACATTTAAAAGAAATTTCTTTATTTTTTTTGTGCTTTGATCTATTGGATGGTGACAGCGCAAGAAAGGAACGATATGAAAAACCAGTTAAGTCTCCTTAATAGCACTTGACAGTTTAAAGGAATGAAAATATTAGGACTGGTGTTGTCTGCGGCAAATGAAATTAATCTTCATACACCCACTCCTCCAGTACACAATGTAGATATTATAAAGGATTATTGAAGGGGATCTTGGGTTGGAAACACACAAGCATGCAGATGTATTAAATATTTGAGAGGGCATTCCTGTGTCGTGGTTCTGAAACTACAGCTCTGGCAGTGTGTGTTCGTCTTGTGTGTTTACCTCGGCGGGGAGGTTGATACGGGTCATTGGAATTGTGTTTTTTGAATATCACCAAATGTGTTTTAAATACAATAAAGGTTTAAACCCATTTTCTAACTGCTCCCATATAGGTCCTTTACAGTGAAAAGTAACCCCGCTTTTGATGTTCTCCGATCTGTGTGGAAAGAGCTGTGGAAAGGTATTATTTTGGGTGCTTCTGGATTGGGATATCATTGGTCTGGTCTCTTAACTTACCTGGAACATGCTTCAGTAATGTTCAGAAGCAAACTTGTTATCCAGAGAATGGGATACATTCTACTTGTGTAGAAGAAAGCTTGTCATGGGGACTGGTAAACCCGTCTCCTGCTAGAGAGTCAGCATAAACACTCAAGAGGAGGGGTAGGGTTTTCACTGATGCAGAAAATTCTTGTAAGCTGATAGGCGCTAGATTTTCCTTTTTAATAAGTTGCTGATTGCATTAAAAACAGAAGTTTATTTAGTATACAGCTCTAGGCAGTGTGTGGTTAAATGTCATAGTCCGTGTGCTTGTATCTCGGCTCACTTTACTGAACAAAAACGATTGGAAGGAAAACCCCTTTGTTCACTTTTCAGACTAAAATGCTGTACCTGTCCCATCGGCATTTGAAAGGTACCCATGCATTCCACTGGCTAAGACTGCACACTTAATTTTCTGAATCAGTAAAACAGTCAAGTAAAAAAAAAAATATATATATATTTATATTAAATAAACTATGGGTGTGTAATTACTTCAGAAGCATGCCATTTGGTAGGAACCTAGATTTTGAGTTAATTGCATTTTGCATAATTGATTATTATATTTTTGCTGCAAGATTTCTTACATTTTTGGTTACACCAATGCCTCTTGTGGGCCAGCATTCTTCAGTCACAAAAAGGCTCCGAGTCAGTTGTATACATGTATGGGTGGGTCAGAGAGTAGTATTTGATTTTGAAGGTCGGTTTCCAGATAATCAGTGACGCTATTCCAGAGCCCCAAGACACACAGGTTCTCTTTTGCTTAAAGTAGGTTTTGAATAAAGTTAGCAGCAGGCTGTGGAGTGGTAGGGGTTCCCTACAGAGGGAATGTTTGGATTGCCATCAGAGCTGCATGGACTTTAAACATGTTTGTATGAGCCAGACAGTTACCGCTGGAGAGTGCAGGGTTGTAACAGTCAATATTCCTCTTTTGAAATGCTCCTGTGGAATAAGAAAACAAACTATTCCTTTGTGTATTTATCATGTTGAGTAAGAGTGACCTTCTACTTTACCTTACTCTCCCTTCTATACATAAAGCAGTGAGATACTGAGACCACAGCTGCCAATGAACACGCTATTAACCAGAAGGGTTTTTGTCTAGCACAGCACATTACACTAGTCTGCTCTCGCAAACCATTATGCTCATAGATCTATGAATGAGCAGCAGGTGAGTTTTTGGGATGTATATATTTTTGGGTGGGTACAATCCAACCAGATATTCAGACATTGGGAGCATCTCAAGCTTGCATAGAAACAAACATCCAAAGTACCAGAAAAGGTATAAAAGTGTCCAGTTTGTACATAACACATTAACCCGTGTACCATTGTTAACCTTTTAAGGTGCAAGGGTCATGTGTTCCACAAATAAAATTATTGCAATGAGGTGCATGAAACTGTTTAAAGTGTACTGACAGGTTTGATCTGGTCATCCAAATGGCCAGTTTCCTCCTTGTGATACTTGAGTACCAATTTTAACCATTTGAACAACCACTCAATTCCTTCCATAGCTTAAGGTGTTAAACATGACCAATATGATTTTTGCAGCTCTTATAAAGGTATCTTTCAAAGCTAACTGAACTATATAATGGGCAGAAGGATTCTTATTAGAGTCTGATTAGTTGAACATGGATTTCTTTTTTATAATGTTAACATTTTCTTAAAGAATTTCAAGCAATGCTTATTATACTGCATTAAACAAAACAGCATTGCAGATTTCAGCAGACGGATGTTATCGAAACAACTTTTTTTGGCAGCATTACAGTAATTGCTGCCTGTAACAATTGGCTTCACTAAGTTATACTTTACATAATGTATGCAATTGGTTTTGAAATTTCTCAAAGATTTTAAAGATTTGGTTTTAATGTGAAACAGAAAGTCTGGTGGTTGATCCCATGTTTAACTTTTTCTTATTAAAGGCATATTGCTGTATAAAGTGTTTAACAAGAAAAAAGAGTTGCTGATAATAGAAAGCATAAGGGGAAAGAAGGTGAACATTAGGATTATTAAACACTGAATACTTTAAGGGTTTTTAATGGCTAGATTGTGAAAGCAGTAAAAAGCATCCCTGAATTATGAAATTAATTTGCTTTTTATTAATGTTAGATAATGACTATGCTTAAGCAAAAAATAATATATTTTAATGCAACTTTTATATACTGTTAAACATTGGATTGGTCAATAACCTGATGGATTGGTCAATGATCTGCCTTTGCACTTATAAACCATAGTTCTAAAAGGTCAACAGAGACACTTTGTACAGACCTATTAAAATGTGTTATTGAGTTTATTACTGTGATTTGTGGGTGATATTTTTGGTTATCACAGATTGATGTGCTGTTATGGCAAGTACAGATTTATAATTGGATTTAGGTCATGGAGAAACTGCATTTACATCTTCCTAATATCCAAGCATATGGTAAACGCTGTTTAAGACTCTGTTATGAACAGTCAATAACAGATCCTTAAATGTGTTAAAGCATGATATAAACAATACTGGACAAGTAATAATAGGGTATGAAAATGTGTTAAAATAGGTAACTATAAGAAACATTAATTGTATGATGTGAAGATTTATGCTGGCAATATTTTCATTATTAAAATCTCTTAAACTGATATTCTTAGTTTATAACAGTCAAAACCTTTAATAGCATTTTTAACAATGCATGCTTAACTAAAAACGAAAGCATGACCTGAATGCTTATGCACTGTGCATGGTTTCACATGAGTTCTGAATGTAGCTTTTTTTCATTTTGATTTCAGTCAGTATTTGTCAGGTAGGCAAGACTGTGCAGTGGTACTTTTAACCCATTTATTTGCAATGTGAAATAACCTGTTCTATGTTATAGTTCCTAATAGTGATAATGTAGCTGTAACTATGTATAGCAATATTAAACCTCCAGGCTTGCCTGTGAGTAAGCCATTCTTCAGTATGTGGGGCGCATTGAGTTTTTGCTTTACAGAGAGCAGTACTTTTACATACCAGAGAAATTGCCATTTTCATGCTGGGCTTATTGTTTAACTATTGCAATATGGTTTAACATGAATAGCTACTGTATGTATAACATCTCTGTCATACACTGTAGTGTAAAATTGCATTTGACAAGGTGGATCACATGCTAAAGCTTTCCACTGTCCATGTGATTCAAAGAACTGAGTCTGTCCTGTCCTGTCCCATAAATAAAAACCAACCTAATCGCCACTACCTCTTATAAAAAGATTGAGTCTCAAGAAGGATGCCAGCCTTTTGTCGTTTTTAAGTTATGAGCTCCCAACTATGGTAAAAACAGATGGACATCATTCTCTGGGAAACTAGAACATGTCAGCACACAGTAAATTAATTCTGCAAGTTTGTATCGGGAATGGATTGTTTTGTTCCCTACCACATAAATTATTCATTAATAACGCTGTCTATTTCTGTGTGTTCTTCTTGTCTGGTTGCTTTCCATGTCTTCTAAACACAGCGTGCAACATTTCTGAAAACCCCAGATGTGATGAGGATATTCACAGTATGGTTCCAATGAGAGAGGCTAGCTTGTTTTACCCACAAACTTGGATCTGCTTATGCATACACTTATGTTTTGGCGTCTGCTTCAGTTCCACAATCGCCAACCATCTTTAATATATCCAGATGTCTACTGCTCTTTTAAAGATGGTTTTAAAAGGAAACTAAAGAAGATACAGAACACACATTAAATTGGTCTTTACATGGTATAGATTTTCCTAATATCATAGGCTAAAAATAACATTCCCGATGTTTTGTGAATAGACCAACCTTTAGACTGTTTTAGGTATTCATTAATATTTCCAGCTACTGTTGTTAATGGAAACAGCACTGGTTTGAAGCATTCTTACAGAACAAAGTTGCTCTGTACTTGTACCTGCAATTCGTGTCTGGATTCTTGATACTGTCTTCTGCCCTGGATTAACATCAAACTAGCCTGGGCAGTGTTACACGCTCATCATGTTACTTGATCAGCTATGCTGTGACATGATAGTGGACAAACAATTTGTGGGAGCATCTGTATCCTACACAAGTCAAACATCCCAGAAACACGGAACTGATCAGAAATGCCTGGTGACTGATATGAAATGACAACGACACATTAACACAGATACCAAAAACAGGTGATGAGCCATGTCTATTGGCCAGCCCACTGCGGTAGGAGTATGCAGGATTGATTTTCACTTACAATACTGCGTGTGTCTACGGTTTATCATGTGTGATTAAGGGATTGTTGATTCACTGTTTTCCCAGCCTCACCTCTGTGAGTTTATGTAATCTATTGCTTGCTTTCAGTTTGGTGGAACAGGCACTGATCCTACCATGATACTAATGCACCACGTGTGGCATGCAGCTATCTGTCACCTGTAACAGGATGAGAAGACTCCTGAGTGATATGGTGCTGACAACATGAGAATGAAACAAAGTTCAGATTCAGTCTTCACTGACCATGTAGAAGATTCCATGGTACTTCACCGTGCCAGCTGGAGCGCTTCTTGAGATCATGGATTGACTCATTCCTAGTTCAGCCTTTTATTCTGGGAGCCCCCAGTGGTTATACTGACTTCTAATCAGAATAAGAACCTACTTCCAGTTCTGGCAGCATATTCTATTAAGGTTGAACTACTGAAGATGAATAGATCGTACACACAAAAAAGACTAGAGTGACCAACTATGCTGCTGTTTGCTGCACATGATTTTTTGGAACACAAATTCCACAAAATTCATTCAGTTTTTTAACTGAATGGCTATAAAACGTAATTTAATTCTGGATCGGTGCAGTCTTAATATTTGGTCTTGCAAAACTGTAGTCAGCAATTGGAGCAAAATAATTTGGACTGCATTAACTCATCATTGATCATTTTTTACAGACATCAATATGTGCTCTATTGCTTGCAAGAACCTTCGTCTCAAAATGCCTTTGTTTTAAAAAAGCTACTTGAATTTGGTACTCTTATTTCAAAGAGGTTATACTCTGCTAAAGAAAAATGAAAAGAGGAAGTGGCAGTATGGCTTTAAAGTGGACCCTGAAACTAAGAGGGCCACTAAATTATTTAAATAAATGAAGTGCTGTGCTACTCAACATATGCAAGTACCTACCACAGAGCTAGATGAGAATCATTTCTTGAAATTACTATTGGGGGTTTTGGCAATACAGTAGCTAATGAAAAATACATCTCTACAAAACTGACAAATTGCTGTATATGATTTTTGGATTTCAGGTCGACTTGAAAGCTGGAGCTAGGTGTAGTTGGCAAACGTTTCACAACAAATAAGATTACAGCATCTGGATGTGATGTTACAGATTTGTGTTTGATGAATCTGCAGCCAGCAAAGTTTCATTAGACAAAAATAGAGAACTGTATCTTATTAACTGGGCACAACTGTGTATTTAGAGATATAAAATAGTTTTAATGAAAATACATTTTTGAAAAATGTCCTGAAAAACAGAAAACAACTAAGTTAACCATTTGGAGGCTATAGTTAAGAATTAATACAGCTTCCAATTTAAATAACTTTGATCTGGTACCAGAAATACCTTCTATATTTTCATAGTAATGTATTATTTTGAGAGAATTGTGAACTGATATCCCTAAACTGAAATTAATTATGGAAGCAGAAAATAATACATTTTCCTCCATGACAGTTTCCTTAACAATATACAAATACTCCAATACACAAGTCAAATCTACTGCCTGGCATGCTGTCAGGTTTACCACATTAATGTCTAGAAACCAATCGCTTTGCATCAAGAATCTGGATTAGTTTCTGCTGATAACTTATTGGTTCCTACTTTAGTGCCATTTATATAAGCATGTTATTAAAGGTGTTATAATCTGCTGACAACGAAGAGAAGTTTCTTGCAATACATTGTTGAGCACAAGGTTTCTTAGTTAAATTGCCCAGTTTATAGTACTGTATTATTGTAGCTCTTTAATGATGTTTATAAAGCACATAATAACACATTTTAGATGAAGGATGACTTATTGTTAATGAATGTTTGAGGAGCAGTCTTCAATAATGCAGGTTTCACAGACCCATAGCAAACCTTGGACTATTTCACCTAAAATAACATTAGCTAGTGCAAGACTAGTGCTAATCTGTGAAACCAGCCCTCCAAGTTTTTTGGGCAAGTATTGGGTTTACAGAAAATACACTACCAATAATAGTTCTTTTGATGTTGTTTTTAACTTTTTTTGCCTACAGTTGTTATTGGGTTTGTGAATTTACTGACTTGCCTGGTAACTCTGGTGATGAACTTGTTAGTCGCTACTGGATTTAACGCCTGGCTAGTCTCTGGAACTAAGGAAGAACAAACTTCTGTACAGTGGAGTTCAATTCATCAGACCTTCCTCGTGTTTTGATTAATGTATTACCTTAAAATGCAAGTGTTCTATTAAACATTTACAGTGCAACAAGGTTATGTATGCTGCTTGATATAAGTGCATGGCTCACAGAAGAGTTTAATGAAGGTAGGCAGATGGATCAGTCACGCAGTTACACTAATCATACTATTACTAACATCAACACCAATAACGGTAATAACAGTACAGAAGATGTATCAGTGAATGTTTTCTCTGTGACTCCTTACCCGCCCAGCAACTCCGATATCGAAGTGTCCGATGGTGACAAAGCTGGAGCTACCTTGTTGTTTTCTGGTGTCTTCTTGGGCTTGGTTGGAATAACCTTTACGGTTATGGGATGGATCAAATATGACGGAAGTACATACTTCGAATGGACTCAGCTACTCGGACCCATCCTCCTGTCTGTCGGAGTCACATTTGTCTTAATCGCTGTCTGCAAGTTCAGGATGCTCACATGTAAGACATGCAAGCAGGCTGACGACAGGGTGACAGAGGGGGAGCAGCCACCCTGTGGTCAGTCCTTTGTTTTTACGGGTATTAATCAACCCATAACGTTCCATGGAGCTACTGTGGTCCAGTACCTTCCCCCTCCACATGGCTCCCCGGCACAGGATGGCAATGTCATGACCGCGGCTTCAGCACCTTCTGCAAACAGGTCTCAGAGCAGTACCCCACAGACCGGGGCACCAGGAACCACGATATGCCCCCCACAATACTTCACAATATTCCCCCTGGATAATCCGTCCTTTGTTGGTGAAGAACACTGCCCCCCTTACCAGAGATCAAACATCGATGATTGCAGGTACTGTCTATCACTCCAAATTCAATTCGAATTGCCTATTTGGCATATGTATTTCAACAGATTCTGAACTCTGTTTAGTCATTTAATATATTGGGTATACGTGTGTGTGTGTGTGTGTGTGTGTGTGTAATATAAGTTGTAGTCAAAAGTTTAAATACCCCATGGAAATTTATAATTTCTAGAATTTTCTCAAAAACAAAGCAGTTCAGGAAAAATCTTTTGTAGCAGAAGTTTTGCTTTTGTGGATGAGGAAAAAAAGTTACTAGAAATAGATGTCTACAATTATTTCTTTCAACATTTTTTTTGCAAAACTCCAAAAATGCTCATTCAAAAGTATTTATACCCTTTGATGCTATAATAGTATTATCTACAAGGTGCTAGAAATTTCAATTTGATAATGCAGAACCTAATTGTAGAAAAGTCTAAAAAATGCTGGATTGTAAGTGAACATCCTTTTAGAGTATAAAATGGTTAGGCATAGGATGATTGCTTTCATTACCAATATGTCAATATGGAAAAAAAGTAAAGAGCTGTTTATTGTCATAAAGCTGGAGAAGGATACAAGAAGATTTCCAAGCATTTGAGTATCCCAATTTCAAGCATTGTTTCTATTATCAAGAAGTACAAGACTCATGGTACTGTCACAATGCTCCCTCGGTCTGGGAGAAAGAGGTTTTTTCACCAAGAACAAGCAGAAGAATTTTGAGGAAGGTTAACAGCAATCCGAGATTGACTGCCAAAGATATTCAGAGTGAACTGGCTGCAAGTGGGACTGGGGTTTCCATTTCAATCACAGGTCGAGTATTGCATGGTGAAGGTCTCAATGGTCACAGGCCAAAGAAAAAGCCACTCAGGAAAATGTCACAAGGACAATCGTTCAAAGTTTGCAAAACAACACTTGAATGATGGACATGAGCTCTGGTCAAAGGTTTTGTGGAGTCATGGAACAAAAACCAAGCTATTTGGTCACGCTGATTGTCATTACGTTTGAAGAAAGTCTGGTGAGGCGTACAAAGAGAAGAACACCATAGCTACTGCATGGAGGTGGTATTATCCTTATGTGGGGCTGTCCTTTCTCTATGGGCACAGGAAATGTAGTTCAAATACATGGTAAAATGGATTCCATAACATACCACAAGATATTGGCCAATCATCTGAAACCTTCCTCTACAAAACTTGGTTTAAGGCACAAATGGACGTTTCAAAATCTGCTTTACAATGATTAAAGAACAGTAAAAGGTTCTGGAATGTTCTAGTCAAAGTCCCGATCTAATTCCGATTGAAAATCTCTGGTATGAGTTGAAGAAGTCTGTGCACAAGAGAAGTCCTTTGAATTTGAATGAACTGGAACAATTTTTTGTTGAAGAATTGTCAAAAATCACTAAAGAATCATGCAAAAAGCTCATTGACAAATATCCTAATCTTTTAAAAGAGGTTATTCTTGCTAAAGGTGCTTCAACTAGCTGCTATCTTCATTTTTCTTGTCAGGGTATGAATAATTTTGAATGAGCATTTTTGGAGTTTTGCAAAAAAAAAAAAAAATGCTGAAATAAATAACTGTAGTCATCTATTTCTTTAAATTTTTTCCCCTTATCCACAAAAGCAAAACTTGCTAAAAATTTTTTTTTCTAGAATTATTTGTTTTTGAGAAATTTCTAGAAATTATAAATTTCCAATATATATATATATATATATATATATATATATATATATATATATATATATATATATATATATATAATATAGTACTGTGCAAAAGTTTTAGGCAGGTGTGAAAAAATGCTGTAAAGTAAGAATGCTTTCAAAAATAGACATGTTAATAGTTTATATTTATCAATGAACTAAATGCAAAGTGAGTGAACAGAAGAAAAATCTAAATTAAATCCATATTTGGTGTGACCACCCTTTGCCTTCAAAACAGCATCAATTCCTCTAGGTACACTTACACAAAGTCAGGGATTTTGTAAGCATATAGTCAGGTGTATGATTAAACAGTTACACCAAACAGGTGCTAATGATCATCAATTCAATACGTAGGTTGAAACACAATCATTAACTGAAACAGAAACAGCTGTGTAGGGGGAAAAAAACTGGGTGAGGAATAGCCAAACTCAGCTACCAAGGTGAGGTTGCTGAAGACACCATGGCAAGACTGAGCACAGCAACAAGACACAAGGTAGTTATACTGCATCAGCAAGGTCTCTCCCAGGCAGAAATTAAGGCAGACAGGGGTTTCCAGATGTGCTGTCCAAGCTCCTTTGAAGAAGCACAAAGAAACAGGCAACGTTGAGGACTGTAGACGCAGTGGTCGGCCAAGGAAACTTGCTGCAACAGATGAAAAACACATCATGCTTACTTCCCTTCGCAATCGGAAGATGTCCAGCAGTGCCATCAGCTCAGAATTGGCAGAAAACAGTGGGACCCTGGTACACCCATCTACTGTCTGGAGAAGTCTGGTCAGAAGTGGCCTTCATGAAAGACTTATGGCCAAAAAGCCATACCTCCGACGTGGAAACAAGGCCAAGCGACTCAACTATGCATAAAAACACAAGAACTGGGGTGTTGAAAAATGGCAGCAGGTGCTCTGGACATATGAGTCAAAATTTGAAATATTTGGCTGTAGCAGAAGGCAGTTTGTTCGCCGAAGGGCTGGAGAGCAGTACACGAATGAGTGTCTGCAGGCAACAACGAAGCATGGTGGAGGTTCCTTGCAAGTTTGGGGCTGCATTTCTGCAAATGGAGTTGGGGATTTGGTCAGAATTAATGGTCTCCTCAATGCTGAGAAGTACAGGCAGATACTTATCCATCATGCAATACCATCAGGGAGGCATCTGATTGGCCCCAAATTTATTCTGCAGCATGACAACGACCCTAAACATACAGCGAAGGTCATTAAGAACTATCTTCAGCGTAAAGAAGAACAAGGAGTCCTGGAAGTGATGGTATGGCCCCCACAGAGCCCTGATCTCAACATCATCGAGTCTGTCTGGGATTACATGAAGAGAGAGAAGCAACTGAGGCTGCCTAAATCCACAGAAGAACTGTGGTTAGTTCTCCAAGATGTTTGGGCCAATCTACCTGCCGAGTTCCTTCATAAACTGTGTGCAAGTGTACCTAGAAGAATTGATGCTGTTTTGAAGGCAAAGGGTGGTCACACCAAATATTGATTTGATGTAGATTTTTCTTCTGTTCACTCACTTTCCATTTAGTTAATTGATAAATATAAAATGTCTATTTTTGAAAGAATTCTTACTTTACAGCATTTTTTCACACCTGCCTAAAACTTTTGCACAGTACTGTGTATATATATATATATATATATTATAGAATATATAGTATATAGATATATATATATATTTATCTAAACACACACACAAATTAGATAACTAGACTACTACATACGACTAGTGAAATGTTATTGTTCACGTGTAAGCTATTTATTATTATTATTATTATTATTATTATTATTATTATTATTATTATTATTATTATTATTTTTATTTTATTACGCAGCCCGGGTGGGGACATGAGGGGAAAATAAGTACATCTCGTGCGCACGTCTTACTGTCTCGTGGTACAAGATAATATCTCGTGGACACGACATATGTAAATAGTAAGTCGTGAGCACGAGATACATATTTTGTCTCGTCCTCTCCCTGGATCCGTATTTCGTAGATTATTGTTTAGCCTATATTTTGTTTTATCTTATAAATCGACTCAATGGAGACCAATTTAAGAACCTACTATCTATGTCTTTTATATATGTGTATTAGTATATGCAATTGAAAATGTTCTTATCTTGTCCTCAGTTTCTGTCAGTGGTTTATTTAGCGCCGTTGTCTTAACAATCTTGTGGGATTCATATCGAAACAGTAGCCTTTCTCGTGATGCTGTTAAATCCTTCACAGGGTTGATGAGACGCAAGAGGAGCTGGATGAGAAAACTACAGGAGACGAGCCACCAGAAAACCTCGCTCCGCCCGCTTATGAAGAAATATTCTCGCTTTCCTTGTCATCTGACAGCACCACATAGTTAAAGATAACATTTCTGCGGGCAATCTTGTGATGTATTTTGTATTTCACTTAAAAAAAAATATTTTTAAACAAAAATTATACTTATTTTACTGTATTGACGTTGCACTGTGCCTGGCTGCCTTTAGATGATGTTATGTAATCTCAATGAAGATTATTACATACCCACGTCATGGGGTTAATTAAGTCACCAGACCTCAATGTCTTAAAGTACCACAGTAATAACGACTTCAATGTTGTACCATAATACAATAAATAAACGTCACAAACAATAGAATGCAACATCCACTTATTATAAATGTTAAAGGAAACTAAATGCTTTTTTGAAACTTATTAAATTGACCCTGGAGTGCAAACCATAAAATCATGAACGTATTCCAAATGACAAAAACAAATAAGAAGTTACATATAAAACCATACAAGTTAACAAGTAACGTAGCATGCGGAACTAATTAGATGGTGCGCTATTATCTAAGAGACACGGAGATGAACCTTACTCTCTGTTGTCTTTATGTAGCAGTGACGAATAAAGTAAAGTTTAGGGAGCTTTTCGACTGATTTTAAATGTTTGTCGTCATTTTCGTTTAACACACAAGAGCGAGTTTCATTCTGCATTTGGCAAAAGGAGGCATATGAATCTTTCGATTGCCCATATTTTCTAACGGCTGCGATTCCACAAATCCATGCGCACTAATCTATGTTACCCCGGAGTCCACGATTAATGCTAATCCTGGTCTGTGAAACCAGCATTAAATGGAATAATAGGATGTGCATTCTAACAGAATAGCAACCTTTTAAAAGGATTATACAATTAAATTGACATAGCCTAATTACACCGTGTAACAATTTTTTTTTTTTTTTTTTTGTTCCTGGGTAGGAAGTGTTATTTCCTAATTGCTTATGCCACAAAAGTATAGAAAATGGCTATTATTCCCCACAAACTTTGCTTTTGTGACAAGGACAGTGATATTTCATTATATCACTATTTCCAATGGGAAAACGGGCAAATGTGTGTCTTTTCGTTCGCATAAAGTCAGAAAAAAACAACATATGAATCCAAATTAACATGTATTTATACTAAAGTAATAAAAAAAATGACTACAATTGATTTAGAAGTGAGTAGTTTTTCGAGATTTACGATTATACTGTAAATACAGTATAATCGTAGTAATAAAAAAATGACTACAAAAGGTTTAGAAGTGAGTAGTTTTTCGAGATTTACGATTATACTGTAAATACAGTATAATCGTAAATCTCGAAAAACTACTCACTTCTAAATCTTTTGTAGTCATTTTTGTATTACTTTAGTATAAATACATGTTAATTTGGATTCATATGTTGTTTTTTTCTGACTTTATGCGAACGAAAAGACACACGTTTGCCCGTTTTCCCATTGGAAATAGTGATATTTTGAAATATCACTGTCTTGGTCACAAAAGCAAAGCTTTTGGGGAATAATAGCCATGTTCTATACTTTTGAGGCATAAGCAATTAGGAAATAACACTTACTACCCAGGAACAAAAATTGTGTTACATAATGTTATCTGAAATATTTTTAAACTTTTTTGGTTTGGAAATATCTAATCATTTTAACAATTTCTAACAGAATTACAGGATATGGTAGCTTCGTGCAGAAAGAAAATAAGAAAATACGATAGGTCTTTCTACCAGTGATCACTTGCTATTTCCATCCATTATCATCTGTTCCTATGTTCCAGGAGAATCGTAATTGATGTCGTGTTTTAATATGATACAGGTAGGCGAGCAAATACTACCCGCATTGTACATGTCGTACGTGTGAAAATACACGAACCACACAACACAAGGAAAACATGCATTTTGAATGATCTTTGGAATCACGTTTGCGTAATCATTAGTCATAGAGATAGAAACTATAGGTTTTAACGACAAAACACCCGATTTCCCATCCACTGTATGTAATTATATATACTCCCATGCAATTTACACGTTTGGAACTTCATAACACAGCGTTGTGTTACATAGACTAATAAAGAGATAAGTCTAATTTAATATTTAACTAAATAATTATTAAGGGAAATAGTGTGTTGTCAGGAGACAAACCAGACTGGAAATCCAGTAATGGAGTCACAGCAGTTGTGAAGTGAGAGAGACAAAACTGGCGGTGTTGAGAGGAGTTAAGAATAACATCTGCGTTACCAACTGGCAATTCAATAAAACAATTCGAGCCATCATAAAAGTGTGTGTGTGTGTGTGTGTGTGTGTGTGTGTGTGTGTATATATATATATATATATATATATATATATATATATGTGTGTGTGTGTGTGTGTGTGTGTGTGTGTGTGTGTGTGTGTGTTGTTTATATCATCAGTCATATCGTATGTCATTGTAGTAACAAAATCAATCAACAGGTGTTGCTGTTGTGTAAAATTAATGTCGCACACGTTAAACAGGTTTACTGCGTTTGTACAAACAGTAATTATTTAGTTGTCGTCACTCAAAAAAAAAAAAAAATCTACAAAGGATGGAAGATTATAGTGTAAAACCAAATGTTTAAAAATGATAAACATACATCTTATTCCAGATTTAAAAAATACAAATCATGCAAAAGTATTTAATTTCGGTTTAATTCTTAATCACCTGATTTACAGGGTGGAATCATATCCACTTGCGATGGCTAGACTACGTTTGTGTGCTTTATCAAATTAATTTAATGGGTGAGAAAATGCATTCCTGTTTTATATAGGTCGTTTTCACGCCGTATCGTATATATTTTCCCAATAAAGTATCGAATATGTACAAATGTAACGTATTCTGAAACACACAACGAAAATAAAGAATAAATGACCAGGCAGTGTTTAATAACTATAGAATGTGAAACGCTGTCGAGGTAAAGACAGGGATTTCAATAACTATTAACATTTAACAAATTAAATAAGAACAAATTATGTCAGATCAGCATAGTTCCTATTGCCCAGAAACACAATTTATGAGTTGTGAGTATTTGGTTTTCCACAATTATTGTGTAGTTTTGAATACTTTTGTATTCCTATTCAAACACCAGACCTGCTGTTATGTTTCAAGTAAGGGGAGACTGGGGAGATTTGCAACACCTTGAATTTATCCAGTCAAGCAAGCTATAGTGCCATCGCTCACTGGACGCATGCTCATTTCAGGTCTCTGTCTGCCTGTGGAAGAGGAGCTGTCTGTGCTAAAGCCCTGAGATTTTATCTACAAAAATCACCAATTTTAGTCCCCAATTTTTGTGATACATATCTGTCTTTCCCAGTTTATGGATCCATGCTTTTAGCATTCTCATCACTGATATCTGTACTTATAATTGACACAGCTGCTTGTTCTTGCTGGAACATAATGTTTAGTAATGGCTTCTTGGGTTGGGGCTGTTGTAACACGTGTTGCAATAGCATTAGCTAAACTATATTTGGGCACATGAAGTTTGCACTGAAGGAATCAAAATGCACACACACACACACACACAATTGTCACAATTGTGACTTGGCGTGACACATTCACATATTCTTGCTTGAAATAGCTGCCTTGTGTGAACATTTTTATTTTTCAATGAAGATATTCAGTTAAATAAAAACAACCATATTTGTTTCATGTGAAAATCGATCTTATTCAATAAAAAAATACAATTCTTGACTTAAATGAAACGTGTTGTTATTTATTTAATTATTCTTCACAGTGTGTTACCTCTGACCCCACCCCCATTACAACTGACCCTGACCATGGGGTCAAGCCCCCTTGTCGTATGTATATCAGCTCTTAAAACAGGATAGCTTTGGGGATTGCTAGAGGACAGATGTAAGTTGTTTGCATCCAAGTCTGGTCAGACTAGCCCAGTCGTCTGTGCGTAATGGAGAGAAAGGTAGAACATGTTGCATCTGTCCCCCCTCTCTCCTACTATTTTCAATTATTGGTATGTTGTATTTTTTAAATGGATGGTCAGTGGTTCTTTATTGAGCACCAGTTCGTAATAAATATAACTGTTGCGTTGTTTTGGAGAGGAACCTAACCGTAGGTGTAATGTTAAATGACTATAATATCATTATAATGCCCCTGTACCAATCCACACCTATTACCACAACTTTTACAGTCTTTAAAAATATTAAAATGTGTACAAATCATTTGCACATGATAAATAAAAAAGGAAAAATCGTGATGCAAACAAAAGGCTACACCCAAGCTGAACAAATGCCTCTCCCCCTCCAAAAAATAAAAAACGAAGAGTATTAGCTCTTAACGTGGTTTATTAAATGACCGTTACACGACCTTTGTTTTTTTTTGTTTTTGTTTTTTACAGTACACCTGAAATCAGTTTGCAGCAGTACATTATTAACGTTAAGATTAAGGGTGGAGTTATGTTTAGTTTCTTGTTTAATAATTGGAATTTGATAATAAAAAGATTAGGGTTAGGATTGAGGTCAGGGTAAAGGTATAAAGAATATAAAATACTAGGGGTATATTGACATCAGTGGTGTTAACAGTGGGACCATATTTGCACTGTTGTGTATAATGGACCATTTGTGGGGCATATTTTCTCACTATTACAGACACGGACAATTGTTACCTCCTATTTGTTTAAGGTCAGGTGGTTTTACTGGCTTCATAATATTGTATGACCCACTTGGAATCTAGGGGGATCAAGCAAAACACAAACAGACCAAAAGCTTGAATGAACGTGTCACATGAGCTCGGAAGTATAACCATTGCTAGTAGTGTTCAACTGAACGCATATGTCTGGAAGACCACATGGGGGCAGAAAGGCTGAGTAAAATCAATGAGCCTGACTTTGCTTACCAGCGTAAGCCTAACGAAAAAGGAGCTTATGTTAAACTAATTAAAACAAATTGTTTTATCCTCTGTGGAGAAATTCCAAGTTTCAACTTAAAAGGAAAGCACACAGGTTGTGTGAAATGTCTGAATATTAGGGACAGCACGAACTCTTGACACATGTCGCGTTCTCCCCTTAACTGAATATATTAATTTCAGAATATTTGTACAGTATTATTACGTTTTCAATTTAAGAACCCCTACCAAACGCCATTGTTATCTATCTATTATGTTATGGTTACGTAAATCAAAGTAGGCCTATTTTGAATGTATTAATTTCCCTCCTTCCTTGGAAAACCCATATTGTAATTATCACAGACACTTCGCCAAGAATATCCATTGCAAGCCTCCAGTTATGCATAGCCTGTAGAAATAGGGTTGGTGCATTAATTCTACCCTCCGGCCTACACAATATATAACATATGACACGTTTTAAACGCCGGCCATATCGAATAATATCGATACAGGTTGGTTATTCATTTAGTTATGCGAAACAGAGAAAACATGTAAACCGTTACCTCAAATGTCATTTGGAGGAACATGGATTTTGGACTACGCGGTCACTTTTTAGTGATGTGAAAGAGGTGTCTGTAAGATAAACACGAGGTTTCGGAATCCTGGCAGTAACATGTCAACACACACAATCACCTGAAAAACTGCTCTTAGCGTTGCAGGCCAACGGGCTAATATTGTCCTTGTTATTTATAAACCATAACAAATAGCAATAGCTTAACGATTCCTCAATCGCCGTTCAGCAAAGAATATTATGTAAATAAATACATAAATACAAAAAAAAAACCTATTTCGTGATTTGATTAGCAGATTATTTTTGGTAGCCTAATATGTGGTAAAAAGTGGTTTACTGATCAGCTGGGTTTTGTTTCATAGAGTAAGATAAGTGTTGTCAAATAAACCCACATATAAATTTTGTTTTACTTTCAGTTTATTGTTGATTTTTGTAAAATAGAAAATACTTGCAAATGACCTATAGCTACAGACAAGTGACCCACAACACACTGTAAAAATAAAACCAGCGCAGTATGTGTTTGCGTAATTAAAATACACTGTCTGAATGAAATCTCTGATAACGTTCTTACTCATTAACAATTAATTCGTGATAACAATCATATTTATTTGAAGCATCAATGCTTTGTGTATTTATTTATTTATTTATTTATTTATGCATGTACGTGTTTATTTTTATGTAAATTTGCACTGTGGCAAATGTAGCCCATTTTGTTTTTTGTGGTGTTTTTTTTTTCATATTCATTATTGTAACTCGCATTTATTTATTTATTTTACAGTCTTAGACGACACATAATTAAAGCTTTCACTTTTCAATGACTTCAAAACCAGCTTTTAAGCGGGTCGGACAGGTTGGAAAACATTCCAGGTCAGTAACCCGCTATTCCCCTCACATTGCTTCGTTGAAACGATTGATCTGAGCGGGGTCACTTCATTCATTTTAAATAACACCACTTAACGAATGCAAACGGCTTAGCTCGGTGGTGTATGCTCGTTGTTTTTCTTCACAGCTTACTAAATTCCCTAATTGGGTAACAAGCACTGACTTCCACTATGAGCTACGATCTGCGCTGCATGCCAATATTTAGCGCAAAAGAAGAGTACTGGTGCTAGAATATGCTGCCAACAGAAGTGTCTTCATTCAACTTGGAGTCCATTCGTTATCAAGTATTTTCAAGGGCATGCATGAACATTTACAGGAATGCCATCATTACAATGCACTTGCCGGCAGAGCACATATACACTGAACAATAGTGCTGGTTTAATATAAACCGTAAAACACAGATTACCTAGTGAATTGACACGTGTGAATAATTTAAGGAGAAAGGGAAGAAGTCTCGAGCCCCTTGTGATGTATACAAATCTTACATCATCACACTTTATGTGCGTCTGGCAGCGATAGTGCAGCAGACGCATTCCAGGGGCAGAGGACCCAGCAACCGAAACCGGATGGAAAGATGGTCACTGACTGAGGGCGGCGATGCCGACACAACCCAGGGGCAAAGAACCCAGCAACCAAAAACACATACGAGGGTTATGACTCGGGGAGCCGCCCCTTGGGAGGAAGACGGTCCCGGAAGAATGGGACACGAAAGGAGATAGAGAGGGAGAGGTACCCAGTGTCTGAGCCTTCTATACAGGGGTGCTCGTTAGACCCCCAATTGGTCGAGACTTCATGCTGCCTGGGAGCTGAAATAAGAACAGCATAGAGGTTAGTATGGGACTTGAGCACGGAGTAGCCACGTCCCGAATTGAGGCAGAGTATGGAACAGAGCCTTGAGTGAGGCAAGATAAGCGCAGGAACTGCGAAAGGACAGAGTGCGGCGGGGGTCTGCTCTGACTTGCATGGCGAGAACCCCCCTGAAAGTAAAGCTAATGCCTAGCCCTGAGGTTGGGGAAGTGACACTCACTTGACCCCAAAGGATGGACCCCCAGCTCCTCACTAAATCTCCCACACCGTGAGACGAACAAAAGACAGCACATAAACAAAGACCAGAAGGACAAAAGGATGTGACTATGCTCCGTGGAGAGGAAAAAACCCCTTGAGGCTGATTAGGGGAAACCTCTAGTGGCCCTGGCAGAGAGGTAGCCCCCCACTCCGGGCATACTAGCAATTTTAGAAGGAGCAGCAACTATATTAGAGAAGGATGAATGAATGTAGGAATCCACTGCAGAGGAGGACCAGCTCCCCACATTCGTTATCAGGCTGGGGGAGGGAGGGAGTTGAGGAGGGAGGCCTGCTTGGAGGCAAGGGTGGAGAAGAGTGATGTTAGGAGTGAGAGGAATCAATGAACAGAGGGGGGGGGGGGGGGGGGGGGGGGTTGGGGGTTGGGGGTTCCTGCAGGGAAGATACCTTGAAAAGAGGGATAGGTGACTTGCTGCTTGAGGGGGGGGGGGGGGGGGGGGGGGCGGGTGAGTGGACCGACCACGCTGAATTGATCCGTCTTGAGGTATGCTGCCAAGTGATGGAGTAAGCATGGAAGGCGGCCGAGAGACAGTTGATCTCCATTGGTAGATCCTTGTAGGAGTATAAGCGGCTTTCCTGAAGAGTGGAAATTAGCAAATGGAGAATGTATTTTGATATAGACAGACAGGAAGGTGAGGCAGAGGGAAAGCACTTAAGAATCCCAGAGGGTCAGGCGGAATGCTGGTATGGAGAGACTGGAGGGAGATGGAGAGAATCCCTAGCATGGACGATGAGAGCCAGGATCCTGTTTTGATTGAAGGGCTATGATTATTCGATTCTGGGAGCAGAAGGTTGAAGACACTGAGCAGGCTGTAGAATAGGAGCTCTTGAACAAGGGGCGAGGGCTGCAGAAATGTAATGCAGAGCAGATTGAAGGCGGTTACTGAGAGTAGGATTCAATCAGATAGCATCTGGAGAAGCTGGGGATTGTGGATGGGGGTTGTGGAAGCAGATGGGACCAGCTGACTGAACTTGGATACCGAAAGTAGAGGCAGAAGGAGAGCTGGAACTGAGGGCTGAGGTGGCAGCTGGACTGAACGAACATATGAATCGGCTACTGGGGAAGCTCGGCACCTTTGCGCCCCATATTCTAGAAATGAGGGCAGAGAGATGAGATGCCGCCTTTCTATGTGTTAGTTAATACAGGCTTGATCAGCAGTTTGCTACTATCATGTCTGCTTGAAATGGAAAACATAAACTCACATTCAGAGATTTGGGTTTCGCAACGCCAGTTATTCTCTTAGTAGCGGAACTCCTTAGCTCATAATCAAGACAGATTTCCAGTCTTGTACCACATCTCAAAACAATTATTAATGCTGTAACATTTGAGAGGATGAGTGGAGATATGAATAGGATTACTGAGGAAGTGCCCCATATTTTGATTAGATGGGGATTAGCGTTAGCGTTGATTGTGGGAATGCAGCTAACGATCTGTGTATTGGAGGAAGGCTGGAGCATTGGAGGCTCTGGAGAAGTGCAGTTGCAGATTTAAACAGTAAACTAGAGGAACTTTTGCATGCTGTAGTAGTGAGCAGATCTGAGGAGGGAGTGGAGATCTGCTGTAGTGAGGAGCAATTAATAGTAGAGGGCAGATCTACTGAACAGAGCAGAGGTCTGAGGAAGAAAACAATGGAGTGCTGTCAGTAGTGTGCAGAGGCCCAGCTGTAGAGAGCAGAGATCTGCAATAGAGAACGGAGGACTACCATCGGTAGAGTGCAGTGGTCTGCTGCAGAAAGTAGGGATCTGCTGAATGCAGCGGATATGGGTCTTTCAGTGTTAAGGCAGATTTAGATGGAGCCAGAGATGGGCTGCTTTTGGGAGAGATGAAGAATGCAGAGATCTGAGACTGCTGCAGAACCCGAGAGGATGAAGAATGTGTTGCTCCAAGGTATCTGCAAAGCCTATTGATTGGTTGGGAGCAGTTTATGAGACTATTGTCTATTGGGGGTAGGAGGACATTAACTGGAACGTTAATAATCATAGGACATGGTTCTGTGACGGGCTGGCGGCTCATGTTGATGAAATGATGACTTTGAAAGTTGAATAAGGTGCCTTGATGAAGCTATTCGGATTGGAGGAGCAGAGCCAGATGAGAAAACACGAATCTGAGAACAGGAACAACTTGCAGGAATGGATGCCTGATGCAAGGAAGCTGGACGTTACTGTGATGGTACATACTGAGCATCTCAAAAGCAGCAGAGTAAGGTTGCTTCATGACTAGGTCCTTGAAGAGGGGTAGAGTTGAAATTGGTGAATGTCAGTTGCTACAAAAAGTTGAGGAGGACTCCTGAGAATCCCTTGGAGTGACAACAAACTGCAGGAATGTATAGAAAAAGTAGAGCATGCGAGCTTCACAGTGATAGCAAACAAGCTTAAAGACTGTATAGAATTTGTGGTGTTATACTGCCATCTAGCGGTTATGATTGGAATTAACCATTGGCTTGAGTGAAGCCAAGTTATATATATATATTTAGTTATTGTGGTTAAAATCCTTGTCAGTGTAGAACAACTGCTTACTTTTAGATTTGAATATCTTCGTTATATATTTTAGGACAGTTAGTTATGTATATGAATGCGTTAACGCAGTACTGTCACAATTCGACGAGTTGAACGAGCCCGCGCAGATTGTGAAAGCGCAGCATCAGCAAGCCGAAAGATTGCAGTACTGAGGCACGGAGCTTGCAGTGCCTGATGAAGCTGCTTGGTCACCATGGCGACTTACCACTCCCCACAGTCACGCAATGAGGGCGTTGCCGTGGTAGCCATGGACTGAGAGGCACCGGTGGAAAAGTTGCAGAACAGCAGTGTTGTTGGAGCATGTTGTGACCAGTCGAAAGCACAAGCTACCACAGGTTGAAATGGACTGTGAAATGGACTGGATAGGTCTTTAAAACATTGAATGTAGCTAATAGAAATCCAGGGCAGAATCTTCAGAAGGAACGATAAATTGTGCTGGCTCTGGGAGTGGGGCGCTTGATTGCAAGCGAAAAGTAAAGAAAGATTCAGCTGACAGAGCTTTGCGGTGGATTTAAATGGAGGAGCTATGGCAAAGCAAATGCTGACGACGGGAATGTCAATGTCTTGTTGAAGTGGCTTTGGAGGTTTTAGTGGAGGGCCAGTCTGTCTAATAAAGACATGGACAAGTTGAGTAATGAAGC
Organism: Polyodon spathula; assembly: GCF_017654505.1. NCBI lineage: Eukaryota > Metazoa > Chordata > Actinopteri > Acipenseriformes > Polyodontidae > Polyodon > Polyodon spathula. The sequence continues at coordinate 7,726,655 of NC_054534.1, forward strand.
TGCGGTTTGGACGGTGCTGTTGCTGGGCTGGAAGCTGGATGGAGCAGGAAGACTAACGCTGGAGCTCCTGCAGCTGAATGGAGAAGCTGAATGATGAGAAGCAGCGCCGGAGCAGGTAGGAAAGAATTGATAATATCTTGGGAGCGCTGCGCAAAGAATTGACCTCCAGTGAAAGGCAACAAAGTGTAGATTAGTGGTGAAGCACAAAAAGACAGCGTCTGAGCGTTTGCTACACAAACGAAACACTAGACAGCAAAGGTGCAAGTGATAGAGAATAGGTACTAATTGACAGGAAATTGGAAGCCCCCTGCTGCATGCCCCCTGAACTACGCTAGCTAACATTTAAAGCATCAAAATGAGGTATTGTCAGCTCCAGCATTACATATGGGTACAGTACATTTATAGCCAACAACATAAACATGGTACAGAAGCAAAATAAGTTTGGCTAAAATAAATATGACTCATATCCGGTTGGTTTATGTCATCTAATAACAGAATGTTCTTTATAATTGAAAAAACTTAATTAAACCTTACAGTAAGTTATCTAATTACCACAGAATGACGAGCTTATTGGAAACACAGCATACATTTCCCATATAGAAATTCATATATGCTTGTAATTTAGTAAGATAAATAAATAGATTCAAAATGTGTTAAATGATTACAGTAGTGTTTGTTTCAGACAACACCATTTGAGCAATACAGGTTGTGTTAACAAAAATAGTATTCCCTTAATAATTTCAAATAGTCTTTTCTCCTTTGTTCAAAAAATATACATATTTTTAAGCAAGTGCAAATATAAAGGCAGAATACATTTTAATCAATCAATTTTAACAGTAGCTTATAAAACAAAGCCACGAACTACTTTTAATAAATGGACTGTTCCTATAGGTATGCGAAGCGACTTGTTAAACTGGAGTTGGTGAAATTATTTGCAAGAACATGGATTCATAGCCTCCTGAGAACGTGTTAGCTTATCGATTCACTCGTATCAGTGAATATCTTGAAACGAAATTGCCTGTATGTGTCTGAAATGAAAAAAAGTAAACCTATATCACAATGCAAGATTAGTCAAACAATATAATTTCCAATCAAGTGCGGTAATAGAACATTGAGTGCCAGAAAGAGTTTCAGAGTTTCAAATTAATCACTTGGATTGAATCCGTTAAGAGATGTCTGACTAATTGAAAACAATTTCATTGTTGTAGTGTTACTTCTTGAATGATTCAATTGAGAGGTGTTTGACTAATTAAGTACTAAATTGCACTATTTCAATCAGGATAGGTGGGATAGGTGCAGGATACGGCGTCGCTCTTTTTTTTAGTTTTGTTATTTATATGCCTTTCAATGGCCGTGTTTCTATCCCAATTCTATATGTTCACATAAACTCCAGCAATAAAACGTACCACAAATCTGATGGGAACTGCTGTATTTAAGTTGTCTAATGCAGTGTACCAGAGGTCAAATAGCCTTTTCTATAGAGGTATTATAAGCTACATGTGTTTGCATAAACCTGATGGAAACAGTTTTTTTTTATTCTGCAAGGTGTAACTATACGTTTGCAATTCAGCTAAGTGCGAATCTAACTTTGGATCAAATGCCCGCTTCTGGGTAGCGCGAGTCATGGATTAAAGGAACGATCACTGCGCTGCTAATAGTTGAATGGATACGTCGATATGTCGAAAACACTCGGGATAAATTGAATTCCGTAGTTTATTCACACTTACAGATTGATGCAATGGAAACAAGGTCAGTGTTGCATATGCTTATATTTACACAAGGGACCCCTCGTGTTACAGTTATAACTAATATAACAGGTCAGTGTTCCCTCTTCGTTTAGAATAATCAAGACAAATAGTTAAATATATATATATATATTTATATATATATATATATATATATATATATATATATATATATATGTATATATATATGTGTGTGTGTGTGTGTATGTGTATATGTGTGTGTGTGTGTGTGTGTGTATATATATATAAGTAGGACATATTAAAACAAATCTTGTTTCACTAAGAAACTGCAGTAGACAAGTATAAATTCTGATTTAGCAGAGGGTTAGAAAACAGTTTTAAATACTCTTATATAATTGGTGCCCGTGTCTTTGTTTTTTAACGACAGCACAATATGATTTTCATTAATTTTATCGCTCTATAAAATGCGGGTGGCCTACAGCTCATTGTTTTATCGTTGTGGCGTTTGCGCGTCTTTCTCAATGCTTTTAAACCCTTAACCAACTCAAAAAGAAAAACTAAAAATACGCAGATTTTTTTTTTCTGAAATGGCGAGTTGGGCTGCTCGTTTGTAGCATGAATCCCTTAAAATATTTCATCAAAAAGTATTTTTTAATAGGTTATGCTATAGCCTTGTAAAAATTCTAAGACTGATACGTTTCAACACTTTGGTTTATCTACCTTCAATGATTTTAAAACTACATTAAGCTACATCACTTAAGTCTGTGTCATCCTTGTCCGATCTACACTCGAACAAATGAAATGGATGGCAGATGTTAACCAAACTTGCAGATGCCAGATAAGTGCAAGAAAAAGCGTGCTGGGTTTTTGTTTCGTTATCAGTGTGACTGTAGAAGATGGTTCAGCAGTTGCTGTTGCAGTGTTCATGTTGAGGTGATACTGGAAAACCACTGGATCTCAGTACTCACTTGCAAGGGCATTTCAGGTTAACGCACGAGGGTGTGGGGTGTATCCCGGCGCTGCATGGCATACATTTTTTTTAGCTATTGTGTTTTTTTTTTTTTTATGATGGTATTCAATTCTTAGTTGACGTCTGTTAAAAAAATCATACGATTAAAGCGCTGTTGCGTTGTTTTTAATCTGTCACATAACAATGAAATACCGGTGTAGTACATTTCTATATGATATTTCCTGCCAGTGCAATTAGATTAATACTGTGAGCTACTTCTTGCACAGGTAAGGAATAGTTAAAACAATGAATTGCTGTAGAACTAGAGGCCACTTCATTCACTAATGAAATAAGGCATATTGTGAGGTAATGTTAGGCAGGAGACTTGCACCTTGTTGGCTTTAATTTGGTTGCCCCTAAACTGCATAGACTTACCAGGCAATCTACATCCCAGACTCTTACAAATAAGAACATTTTAAGCTTTTTTCAAGAATGTTTGGACTGTGTTTGTGGGCGTTGCACATGGAAAATTGCTTTATTTGCCATAGTTTGCTGTAGACATTCAAAGAAAAACCAAAAACAAAAGTGACCTTACTGTTACCTGGGGTTCCATATCATACAGAAATGCACCAAGAAATAACTCTGTAGGGCAGCTTCTGATTGGTCTATGTGTTCAGTCGAGTGACAGACGAAGAAGTGATCATGGCATCAGTTATTGAGCAAAAGTATTATGGAAGGATCAAAAGGTTCAAAAAAAGTATCAAAGGTTTTCGCTACAGACACTCGGCTTGAGTCGAGAAACAGACTGCTGCAGAACACGATATAACTCAGAATCAAGACAGAAACAGGACATGTGGATTCCATGTTTGAATTAAACATGCTGGAGGCATATGAAAACGTTGCTGTTTGTGAAATACACATGAAAACGATCAAAACAGAATTATCATTTTGTTGTTCCAGCTTTGCGGACTAAACGCTGCCAAGAGTATCACCAGCCAATAGGAAGTTCCTCTCAACGCAAGTTCAACAAAGAAGACTATATACTATATATATATATATATATATATATATATATATATATATATATATATATATTATATATATATATATATATATTATTATAGTATGTACCTCATGAGTAATATATATTATATTATATATATATAATATATATTTACGGACCATTATAACAACTTGTAAGTACATTTCTATGTCTAACTTGCGACATTGTTACCCTTTGCTATTCATGTAAAGCAGAAGATACTGAACGCATTGTTTTGTTTTGATTTCATTAGGATATTCAGTTTGCTCTGTATCATTTCATACACATTTTTGTGCGTGTTTCAGTTTCAACGGGATAACTTTCTTGTAAAAAGCTAGTATATAGTCCTTGACTTACCCATTGTTTACCACAGTAATATTGCAGTGTTCAGCAGTTTACTATGCTTTCTCCATATGTCTGCTAAGTATTTACCACTTTTATTAAACTATACGTTGATTAATAAACTTTTGTACGGGAGTGTGCTTATTTGTTTTATTTCAAAGGCCATATAGGCCTAACTTCAATATGTGGCTGCACAAAGCTCATTCATGACCTTTAAACTCTTCACGCTGACAGGATTTTGGTTACCTCGTTCTGAGCTGCCTTCGAACCCAAGACCACAAGGTGAAAGGTCAGTGCAACGTAACAGCAAATTAACCCAATGAGCAAACCTCGCACATCGCCCCATTTCACCTAGTTCTTTCATTAAATGTTTCACCGGACTTGTCTTTTGATGCAGCCTATGCAGTACTCTATACATTTTCATTTACATTTTTTTCAGGATATGTCAATTAAATCTGCCCTTCACTTTTTTTCACCCTTTCTGAAAAACGTTCCTACCTTCCTTCTCTCTATGTATTTAAGACATTTCATTTCAGCTGTCACAAATTATGTTCGCCTGTCCAGCTGTCAAAACAGGCGGTGTCTCTTTCATTCCACCTCACATAGTACCAAAGGGAAGGGGCTTTAATGCTTATGTTTGGACACAAGCAATTATCTCTAATTATTGTTTTTCTTTTCAGTTTCCCCATCCTGATGGAGGTCCAGTGGATGAACATGCAAAAATCTGCCTTAGTCGACTGATCTCAGCAAGTTTTGCTGGAAAAGCTTGGCGAGAGGCTCCATGGCTTTTCATCTCAATGTGAGTTTAGAGTTGATTCAAACTCATTGCGATGGGAGAATTAACCCCAGTGCCCGGGCTTTCAATGGATTTAGCTAAGAGATTATACATGTTGATGGAAGGCTTTTATTTGCAAAGCGCTTTCAAAGAAACTTCAGCTGGTAATTCAAGGCACCGTAGCTGTGACCCCTTATCTCAAACTTGTTCTTCTTTCTCCATAGCAAACATAAAGGATAACACCTCTTTATGTGTGACGATTGAAAGCAAGCAAAAAAAACTTTTTGCTGCTTAGCCATTTAATTACAAAAGGATATTATAGGTCACTCGCCTTTGTCATTCTTGGTGTTCCCATTTTCTTAAAGAACAAAATTATGTTATTTGTAGATAACAGCATGTAACGGGCCCTGAAAACCCAGTTCTAATTATAGTGTTTATATGTATACATACTATTATTTTCGTATAATCTCAGCATTGTAGTAATAGGCTGGTAAAAATATCTTATTAGTGGTTTAAATTATATACTATCCATCACAAGGTTTCAACTTTATTGATTTGAATAAAGTTGGGATGCATCTTTGGTGGTCTTGTCAAAAAAAAAGTATCTAAAGGATGAAACAACTGTTATTCAACAGACTAGTTCAAGATGTTGCATAGAAACAATAAAAACAACACTTGGGCTGAGCAGATCCCCTCATATCAGACCTATGCAATGAGCCTGACGGTTAATAATTTGTACAAAGAGAGATTTTGACAAAGACTCAAGTACAAGCAGCATAATCTGAAAAGAGAACATCTTGCATTCAGTTGTGCTCATTTGTTTTTAAACTCTGTGTATTTTGTCCATGGTGATTTCATTTTAATTCAATTGTGTATATACACTTTACCCAGATCCAGAGTTGCATGTCTGGTTTTGTCCAGAGCATTCAAGTTGTTGTACACGATGTATAACACATGCTGAATGTCGACAAATCCAGAGCAAGTGTCAGCTCAAAGAGCCAGTTTCATCAGGACCATCACATGTATCGTGAGGCGTATTGTCTTGTGACTTGCATATCGTAATATGGATCGTATTGTGACATTAGTGCATCGTTACACACCTAATACCTATAGGTCACTGAAGGTTTACGTGTTGAAAGAATTACATTACATTGGAAGATTACTGAGTGTGTGTTTGTGGGTATTCAGAATAGTGTTAGGTCTGAGCAAGGATAATGACAAAAGGCTAGGCAACTAAAAGCAGCAATACAAAGAGGTTAACGTTCTTGATGGATCTGTAATGATGGCTTAGACACGCGAAAACAAGGTAGACCCTGGCAGTTCCAAATGGTAGGGCCTTTTGCACACTAGATTACACAGCTACTATAGCTAAAGCAACCCAGAAAGAAGGTTTTAATGGGAAAAGGGGGGTGCCGATTGGACATCTGATTCTATGCTTAGTGGTAGACATTCAGACAGAACCAGACTGAAGAGTTAAATACCCCAGATTGATTAGACACTCAGATGGCTCTGGACAAAGGAGGTACACATCCTGATGTGCTTGGACTGATGAGCCAGAGAGCTGGATATACCCAAATAGAGGGGTCACAAACAAAAACTGACCAAGACCAAGAGGTCACATCGTCACTTAATATTCCAGGATGGACAAAGGGTCATCTGTAACTGGTCACCTGGACCAAAGGGTTGGCTACTTTAGCAGATACAGCTAAAGACTAATGTGTCTAAAAGTGTTGCATAAAATGAACTGTACTGCTGTGAAGGTGCGGACACTGATCCAAGTTAGGAAGTGCGAGTTGAAAGGAAACAGCAGATTTTCCCACTCAGTTTTGGGAGTTGTACCCAAGAGACTCACTGATTCAGTGCTTCTCTTGGACTGTACATTTTGTGTGCTGCTTCAGCTTTACCTCCACAGAAAGAACTGACATGCAACCAGGCTGTGTGGTTTCCTTAAAACCAGGAATTCATTATGTTTTGTGCATCCACCATACAGCCTTACAGTCCTTGTGTCATTCTCTGGAACTGTTCTTCTCTTTAGGTTCTTTAAAAAACCTTATTTACTGAACAGAACCCCAGGTTCCACAATTTGATACTTCATATTTGGAACCCATAATTAAGGTTCTATTTAATGAAATGGTACTAATTAGTACCTGTTGTATAGAATCAGCTGTTGTTCAGTATGAGAGTTTCTCGAAGCAAAAAAAAAACATATTTCTTTACAGAACTCCACTAGTGCACAATATTTTTGCTTTGATCTTATTTCACATAAAGCCTAATTGACTCCTTGCTGTATGTTGAAAAGTGGTTAGATACGATGACGCAACTGATGATCCCTCAGCCCACTGAGTGTACTGTACATTCAAGACACACCGCACAGCATCAACATCCATGACTATGAAAGAATAATTGCAAAGACTATTCAGGGGTACATTTTGAAATTGACTCAGAAACTGGTTTAGAATTATAGCAGACAGTTACAGCTGTGGACAAAAGATCACCTAGAACTTTAGGATTAAGACATAACACCCCCCCACCCCCAAAAATAATAAAAAAAAAAAAACTATATGAACATAATTTAGATATTTTATTTAACATCATGTAATCATAGAAACTACTAAATAACATTGCAAAAGTCTACCAGCAGCCATAATAGTAGTACAGTATTTCAGGTTAGATTTTGATGAAAAATGAAAAACTATTTATATGAAAAACTATAAAGCGGTACGCAATTCAGTATGTTAACATAATATTCAGCAGGTTTTATTCGACTTATGATGCAAAATTAGTTCATTTTTCAGGGTGATGCAAAACGTTTGGTCATAGCTGTACATAATTATAGTATGAACAGAAGAGACAGTTTTGTTGGTGTACACAGATCAAAGGTAGAAGAATAATTACCAAGTTACACAAAAAAATTGCCTGGAAATTCACCAGACCTAAATCAAAAAGAAAATGGTTGTATTTTTTACAATAGGTTTGATACAAATGTGACAAAACACCTTAAATAGATATATTTCATATAGGTAGAAAATATCTTCAGTAATGTATAATGCAGGTACACCAGACTGCAACCTTTAACCTGCCCCCTCCTCAACACTGCCTCTTTTCCACGAGGGACACAGTGTTGCAGGGGGCTTGTTAATGATTACACTCGGGTGACCCTTATGCACATACCATGATACTGAGAGCTCTGTCCGGGTAACAGAGATGCTGTTAACTTTTAAGATTTCAAAAATACCAGGATGTGAGAATCTGAACCACAACAAGAACGGAATATATAACTTAACTCTGATATTTCTTACAGAATGTAAGAAGCAGCTCCCACATTCTGCCCATTTGTATGACTGTACTAGTAGGCTTATTGCCTGATTGGGTAACTCCCGGTAAAACATAATTACCTGTCAGTGCTGGCTTGGGCAGTGTGAAATGAGCCTGTTTGCTTCCACCCATTCCAATGGTGCTATGACTCGGATCGTTGTTTCACATGTCCAGATACCTATTAGAGAGTACAAGTATATACAGGTGTTTTGATGCCTAAAATCAAACAATATTTACAGTATAACAAAAGGTACATGAGGGACTATTTCTGAAAAGCTTACTGTTACTGTGTTATATAGCTAAACATCAGAGAACACAAGAGAACATGTTCTCTTGTGTAAAGTGAACATCAGAAAGGAATTAAAATAAATATAGTTATGGCAGAAGATGCAGAGGAAGCGCGTTCAACTGCAAAGCATACAGCTTTTAATTGACCACAATGAAGTTGTAGCAGAAATGATCTTCTTGTTCTGTTGAGGCAAGACCACCCATGTATAATATTTGTTGGACAAGCTTGGTGTCTTGTGGCTATAATATTTAGCAGATGGAGGTCATCCTGTGTTTTGGTGGTCACTGGTCATCTGAGTAGTGCCATTAACCACCTGGGCGCTGGATGTTTTGCCAGACTTACCCAAGTGTTATGTTACATGTACCTTACTTTGACAAAACACACTGTGCACATCTGAAAACAGGTGGGCTGCTTGTGTGATTTGTTAAACTCTTAGTGGAGTAAGATGAAGGAGAAAAAAACCTAGATAGGCAAATTTCTTTTCAGGATAAACCAATATTAATTTTCATGCTTTTGTTTGATCAGAACTTGATAATTGTAACCCATTCATTAGGCAAATTTACCAGAGAATTCCCTTCAAAGACTTCAGCTGAAGCAGAAGACTGTTGCTCATTTGCTTACCTCTACCAGGAAATCTAATCACATTTTCGTTATTGCTTAAATTCCCTGACAATGGAACTGTCTGTAATCTAAGCACCTGTTCTCAGTTGAAAAGGGGTTCCTTATACCATCTATATTTTCACAATATTGAACCTCTTAAGGTACACAAGGAATTGAACGCTTGTTCAAACGGTTTCATCTTAAAATACATTTGAGAGTGACTCATGAAACATCATCAAGAAACTAACAAAATTACCAGATCCAACCTATGTAAACCCTGTTTGTAAACCTGTTTTGTGCAACTCATTGCAGAAATAAGAAAGTTGGCATAATTTTATTTGTGGGATATATGTGTCCCTTGTACCTTAAGGGGTTAATATCCTATTACATATTTTGTACAGTTATCTAGCGCTGTTGCTTCTAAGACTGATGCTTTTATCAGCCATTGGAGCTAAAAACTGATTTTCTGAGGTGAGGTGGTTTTGAAAATGATCACTAGTGGTGTGCAGCTGTAACTTCTGCCCCATCCCCTCTGCAGCTGTAGCAACTGAGTTATTAATCTCTCACATTTATTATTACAGCTGCACATGACTAGTGCTCATTTTCTAAAACCCTGTGTTTTTTTAGAAGCAGGTCTGTTGGCAGAAGTAACAATAGAGAATAATAGAGAATAGGATATTAAACCCAGATTTCCCTGCCAGTGTTACTGATACTGGAGCAGTGTTATCATTCGATTGTGTACACTTGTTAGTATTGTAGTAAATCGCTCTTAAGCCCCTTTCACACTGGCTCTGGACCTGGATTCTGGCTACCCGGGTCACAGTCCTGCGTACTGTGAAACCACGTACCTGGGTCGTACACGGGTTAACCCAGATCCAGCGACCCACCTCAGGATGTGACCCGGGTTGACCGAGACAAAATGCATGATGGCCGACGAAGTAACAAACAGGCACATCTGCGTGAAGGTTTCACTTCCGAAAAGAACATTTCTGTTTAGCCATATTTTTATTGCATGAGACACAACATGAGCCAGATTGCAGCAGGGATGAAGAAACATTTGCTCTAATCAACATTTGGGTTGACGGTTTAGTCAAGAGAAGCTTGGATGGAAACTTCTGTAACAAGCTACTTCTAAAGTATTGATATATATGTATTGTGCACTTGTGTCTGTCACCCAGGTCAACTCTGCTTTATCAAAAGCAGTGTGAAATCACGTAGTCGACCTGCATGACACCGGGTCCTGTCCGGGTAGGTTCAGACATGGGGAGCGCATTCCAGTGAAACTCAAAGTACTGTGCTACACAGATCATTTTGGATATGTGTCAGTAACATTCAAAGTAGAATGGTGCACAGTTTATATATATATATATATATATATATATATATATATATATATATATATAGATGTACTTATGAACATGATTACCATATATATCCTGTAAATCATGTTGTGAAAATGAGTACCGTTGGTATTTCCTGTAAAATGTTATTGGCAAAACAACATCATCTTTTTTTTTATTTTTTATTTTGTTTCAGGAGCTGTAACAGTGCTATAAGATGATATTCATAACCTTCCATTCCTGTAGCAATATAAAGACAAATAGGCAAACATTTTTAATAATCTTTGTTATTTATGTTCTGCTCGTAGTTGTAATTGAATGTGAAATGCTTCCGTGTTAATTTGAGTAAAATTAATAAGTTAAGTGAATATGGTAAAATCATCTCTGCAGGCAGATAAACTTATTTCGGTTTTGTACGAAATCTCTTTGGTATTATTAACTGACCATGCAGAACAATGTTTTTTCCATATACAATACTGTAGTTCATAACTAGCCAAATAAAAAGTCATTGGTCAAGGTCACCGGTTCAAATCCCACCTCTGCCACTGACTGACTCACTGTATGACCCTGAGCAAGTCACTTAACCTCCTTGTGCTCCATCCTGTGGATGAGATATTAAATCAATGTCCAATTGTAAGTGACTCTGCATATAATGCACAGTTCAGAGCCTACATCTGTAAAGAGCTTTGTGATAGTAGTCCACTATGAAAGGTGCTATATAAAAATAAAGATGATATTATTATTATTCATGGTTTCTAAAACGCAAAACGTTGAACTCCGCTTGATGCAGTTTTAAATGTTTCTTTTTCGGATTGTGTTGATGAGAGAAAGGATACAATACCTAACTGAGACAGAAAGCGAACGACTTGGACCAATAAAAAGATAATTGACAACTTGTAAAAAACAGGATGCAACTTAATTAATAAAACATGGTTCCTCTGCTTTGTGTTTAGACATCTCGACAATGAAATACTAACAATCCATGAAAAGTGTATCCATGAAAGTCTGTTTATTAATGTTTTCATCCAGTGCTCAAGATAAGGTTTTGGGTCTGGGACTACTTACCCTCTAATTTTAACACTGAGAGTAAAATGTATTTTCAAAGGTTAAAATGCAACATTATCTTGAAGTCCTGAGTAATCGCTATACATCCTGTACAGTCTTTAATGGTAATGGGGTAGGCATTAAAAGAGACTTCCATTTTAACTGCAATGTTACTTTGCACTCCTGTACAACCACGCGTGTGTTCGACAAGGTTCTTTATCAACTCAGCGCAATTTTTTCGAGGTATCACACAGATTCTGCAAATGAATTTCATTAACATTAAATTCTTAAGCTCAGTGAACATGTTAAACCTTCAGTATAAAGCCTTATAGATGTTAATACAATAAGGAAATGCTTTAATAAGTTATGAAACAGTTTGTTTAATATTATAAGCACCTTTTTTTTAGAGGTTGCCTCTGACGATGGTTCCAGTTGGATTTGTAGCTGGATTGGGGTGTTTAAGCATCAACCTGCATGCAGCTTCGAATTTTTCTTATTCTTACTGTGATTGGCTGCAAAGACAACAGGGCTAGCCAGAGAGTGGATAATGTTGGGTTGGTTTTTCTTGTGTACAGTTTCCCAGTAACTGAGGACATTCCATGAGATGTAGTTGTTAGTGGAAGTCTTAGGGGAGGCGGGAGGGAAGGGAGAAAGTTAAGGTGTGCAGCAAAATTGCTATACGTATTTTTACACAATAAAGTCAGTGCACATTCTGGATTTCTTAATGTGTAAAAACGTCAGGTATGCAGCTTAGCTGGACTGCTGCTTGCGTCTTCGTAGCCTCTATGTACATGTTCAAAGTGTGTTAAGCCAACACAGTATAGCCTTCAGTAACTCCTCATAACTGTTCACATCCAGGATCCACCGTTCTAGGATCAGTAATTATTCCAAGCAAGTTTCCATCCTATCTGTTTAGAGTCTCGGGAAGTAATCTAATCTGTGGCCCATAATGTAAAAGGAACATTGGTTTTGTAAGTGGAATGGCACCTTTGATAAAATGGTTTGTGCAGTTCATAAGGCTACTGTAATAGGATGAACGGTAAAAACAAATGTGGCCAGAAAACATTTAGTTTTTAACTGGATAATATCCATTATCAAACTTGAGGGAGACTATCATAGAATAAAGGTGTGAACTGAGTAGGAAACCAATATTAGGTGTGACGGAAAATGAAAGTCATGTAACTGCAAAGATTGTAGTTGTATTGAGCGGAGTTCAGAGTCACTGCCACGTTTTCCCTGAGGCTTGATATCCTCCTCTTTTCTCAGACGAGCATTCTTTCTCATTTCAGTGTACTGCAGCTTGACCACCACATGGCGTAACCAAAAACAACTACATTAATATATAGCTGTGACTCGAAACAGCATTGCAGTATCTGGGAAACAATCTGTTCACAGGCACTAATAAATATCATCATAGAAAAACATTGGGCCATATAAAAAGGGCTTTTTGGTCTAAATTAGCACCAATTAAACTAGCTAGATTAACATGTGGTTTTTATACAGTTTGAGGATGCAGGCTGCCTTAAGAGCCTATTACTGCAAGAACAGAAAGAAACACCTCTCTATGTATTATTTTCATTTGAATGTATTACCCTTATACTAAAGGCCATTACTACTCAGATATGTTCTTTTCAGCAAAATACTGCTTCTGTTTAAGTTATCCAGTTACTGAATTTCCCTTTAAAAAGCTCATTAGAGCTCTTTTTTTTTTTTTTTTAATTGTGCAGTTGACTTAAATGCTATTGCTGAAATATGTGTTTATGAATATATTGTCTTTAAGCTTAAAAAAACCTCACAAGCTAACAGAATGCTTTAATACCTACTTAAGTGAATCCTAAACAACAAGTTAGGCAAAAGGAAATTGCATGGAGGTGGGAAGAAATTATGATAGAGGAATATCAGATGTTTAATTTTTTGAAGGTTTTATAGTTTTTTTTATTTACTGGTGACAAGCAACCCCAGTTATCAATATTCACCACAGAATTTTCTAAGTATTAACAAGATGTTTTCAATGATGCCTTGGCCAGCAGGTTGGACAAAGAATGGCTTTACATTATATCAGTTTTAACCCTTTTAGGTAAAGGGACACGTGTCCCACAAATAAAAATGATGCCAACTCTCTTATTTTTGCAATGAGGTGCATGAAACAGGGTTTTGTACTGACAGGTTGGATCTGGTCATCCAAATGGTCAGTTTCCTTGTGATACTTGAGTCACTCTCAAATGTATTTTAAGAAGAAACCATTTGAACAAGCATTCAATTCCTTGTGTACCTTAAGGGGATAACACTCTGCACCATGTATAATAGCTCCATCCTCCATTCTGCACAGGCTCAGTATGGTTAATGAAATGGCAGAAATTACATGAATTTATAAACTAAGTTTCTTTGCATTTTACTCGACGGTAACTTCTATTTGTGGTTGTGTGCTACTTTAAACACAATGCATGTGCATATATACATATAATGCCTGCTTATACAACTTCAATCCGTTCCTTAACCCCCTTCATTTTGTAAATGAAAAACCATTTCTGTTGACATTGTGGCTGCTGATGTCATGAGTGTAGGGGAAATTAAGATCATTGTCCTTCAAACATTACTATTGAAGACCTTTGTTGGGAGTACCAGGAAGCTGGGAACAGAAAGGTTTTGGGAGCTGCAAGGAGAGAGGTTTTTGCAGTCACATGGAAACAGACAAATGTTCCTATTTTTCAAGTAAAGCTCATCGTGATAGTGGTGGCATGGGTGAGGGAGTTTGTGTTCATGACTTGTTTAACCTTTTTGTTTGGGCTCTGTGAGCTGTGTTTGTGTTTTGTAATTTTGATTTGGGGAAAAATAAACTTTGGCAGAGTCTCCTTACCTCCTGACCACCTTATACACCCAGCTATCCTGTCACAGACTGCCTATATGAAATTGCTTGTAACAGGGATTTGTTACATGTGTGGGTCATCACTGGATAATAATGAGTCAGACACAGAGCAGTGGGTGTTGACATGCCACACAGGCACGCAAATTTAATAACAACACAGGCCAGACGCTAGGGTACCAACAGTGGTATTTAATGAAGAAAACAAAACAAAACAAAGCTAAAAATAAAGGTTTGCCACACAAGGCGAGCACCACATCTCCTGCTGCATGTCCCAGCTGCTTTCCTAAAAGCACGCATACACTCCATGAACCAACAACAGGGCTCTCCCTGTCACACTGCTGTTGAGGCGGAGTAAGGGCTTCCTGTTATGTTTTTATAAGTTTGACTTTTGTCCTATAAAGTGCTTTGAGATACACCTGTATGAAGGACAGGTGAATGCAGTGCAGAGTGGATAAATGACACAGACGATGATTTACAGGTGCAAGGGTGTTTATTAAATGATTATAATGTCCAGAGCCTTATAGGAACCTGCAAATAATAATAATGTTGGATGTGGTACAGCGGCGTGTATCACTTCTGATTTATAATACCACAGGTTTGACCCGTAACCCAAAGTCCGATTCCTTCACCCACACAAAACATAAAACACAGACACAATTCCGACAGTGCGTGATTTTAGTGCTCGTGGTGCAAAGAGACGGTTCCTGTAGTGGAAAGGTGAGTGGTGATATCCGGGTTTTACGCTGGCCTGTGGCTGCAGCTCCGGATCGTGCTCAGTAGTCTTAGTGAAAACAACACAAGACAAACAGTGTTAATACACAAACAAGCAGGTCACTCACGGTTTCGGTATACAAATGGGCTCCTTCTGGGTTATTTAGCGTAACCATCTGCAAAGGAACAGATCACAAAGCCACGCCCCCCTATTTAGACCCTCGCCCATGACCCCTAGGTTAACGAGTGCATCCGCTCCTCCAATCCTCAGATGCCACGCCGTTTACCGTCCGGGTCAGTGAGCTTGGGTGCCGTAGCTCCACCCTTTTCCTAAATGGCCGACTTCCACCTACCCTTCGGAATAAATGGTCTTGCCATTTGTTTAAGGTTACTCTGTTCCTTCTTTCTAGTGCCCTCACCGGTCGGGAAGGAGATCTAACACCAAGCGTCATTCGATCTCTGTCACAAGGACACTATATAAATAAACTTTGATTTGATTGAACATCATCTTCAAATCTGCTTGATCGAATTAGGCTTGGTGTTAGATCTCCTTCCCGACCTGTGAGGGTACCAGAAAGAAGGAACAGACTAACCTTAAGCAAATACCACCGGACCGAGAAAATGACCATTAACCCCTGTACCCTCCTTTCCCCCTACCCATTTTAGATGCCACCAGCCGGGTCTTCAGGCCAGGTCGTGCCCAGTTGCGATGGAGTGTGATGTGGCCGTATGCAATCTGACATCTGAAGAGGGTAAGCGAGAGAAAAATGGTCGGGCGGGGCCTTGTATTGTTAATGTGGTTCTGGGTAATGTGAAAACCCATGCATTAGTGGACACAGGGTGTGGTCAGACCTTAATTAGAGCATTTTTCTTGAGCGGTGTGTTGTGGCAGCCACAAGGTCAGGTGGCGATCTCCTGTATTTTTGGAGACACGGCAACATACCCACAGTTAAAGCATATTTATCGGTTGGTCCGATAAAACATCACCTGGAAGTGGGGGTGGCGGAAAGGCTACCACATCCAGTTATTCTGGGTCGAGACTGGCCAAACTACAAAGATTTGGTGAAATTAATGGCAGTCCCGACCATACACGTCAATGTGGCAGAAAAGGCCGAAAGGAAAATGATTGGTAACATTTTTCCCTTTCAAACGGAGCTGTTCTCTTCTCTATTCCGGCCAAGAAAAACAAATAAAGAGAGATGGTTGTGGAAATGGGGGGGAGCATTAATGAGACAAGGCTGGGGGCTGGTGGGAGCCTGCTATAACGGTGAAAAACGCCAGTCAAAGGGGGTCAGAACGCAGTGCGACCGAGAGGGCGAGGTTACTGGGCCATCAAGGGCCGATGCTACTCCCGCCCCTCTCAATATACCAAACATATGGCGCTCAAATGTGGACATAGTGTGGGGCCAGAAAAATGACCCCTCGCTGATGTACATTTGGGGACAGGTCCGGTCTATTGAAGGTTAGGATGTTGAAGGCGCTGGGGCACTAGTATTTCCACACTTCATTATCAAGGGGCAATTACTGTATAGGGTAAACCTGGCCGCGGGCACAGTACAGCCTGTAACACAATTATTGGTTCCCCCGTCTTGTCGGCCGGAGGTCATGAGGCTGGCGCATGGTATTCCTTTTGCGGGGAACCTCGGAGCAGACAAGACAAGGGAACAAATATTGGCTCGATTTTTTTTTGGCTAGGACTTTATAGAAATGTGTTGAAATATGTAGCCACATGCCCAGACTGCCAGCGAGTAGCGCCGGGTCGAGTGCGCCACGCCCCTTTGGTTCCACTGCCGATTATTTCCACCCCCTTTGAACGCATCGCAATGGACATAGTCAGCCCTTTGCTACCTTCTGACTCTGGGTATACGCGTATATTAGTGGTGGTAAATTACTCAACACTATATCTGGAGGCAGGTCCATTGAGGTCCACTAGTACTGCGGCGATAGCCAAAGAACTAGTACAGATTATGGCAAGAGTAGGGATCACCAGGAGATATTGACTGATCATGGAACTAATTTCTTGTCAAACACGTTACAGCAGGTATATAAAACACTAAAAATATGTCCGATCAGAATGTCTGTTTATCATCCACAGACGGACGATTTGGTGGAACACTTTAATCAGACCTTGAAGGCTATGCTGAGACGGTTTGTAAATCAAGAGCAAAAACATTGGGTATCACTGCTTCCCTACCTCCTTTTCGCAGTGAGAGAGGTGCCACAGAGTTCGACATGGTTCTCCCCCTTTAAACTCTTGTACGGCCAACAGCCTCGCGGCATTCTCGATCTGTTGAGAGAGGGATGGGAGGAGCACAAAGGCTCGTCTAAAAATGTAGTGCAGCATGTGCTCCTACTCAGAGATCGCCTAGATTTGGTCGGTCGTTTGGCCCAAGATAATCTCAAAGCGGCTCAGCACCGACAACCGCAACATTACAATCAAAATGCATTGATTTGAACCTTTCGACCTGATGACAAGGTAATGCTGCTGCTTCCCTCAACAGAATCCAAACTATGTGCTAAATGGCAGGGGCCATATGAAATGATTCGGGCTATAGGAAAAGTGAATTATGAAATTAGACAGCCCGATCGCCGTAATGAAAAAGACATTTATCATGTAAATTTATTAAAGCCCAGGCAGGCAAGAGAGGTCTTATTTATAGCCCCAGGAAATATAGAGGATGATTTGGGCCCTGAGCTAGTAACCTCTAGCACAAAGAATATTTCAGTGGGGGAACACTTACTTCCTGTTTTTGTGTGGACTTCCGTAAGGTAAACGCCATTGCTAAGTTTGATGCGTATCCCATGCCTCGGGTCGACGAACATCTCGATAGACTGTGGAAGGAAGGATTTATTTCCACCCTAGACCTGATGAAAGGATACTGGCAGATCCTGTTAACTTGTAGATCCAGAGAGAAAACTGCATTTTCAACGCCAGAGGGGCTGTTCTATTTCACCACCATGCCATCTGGGCTACATGGTGCGCCCGCTGCCTTTCGGAGACTCATGGACCAGGTTTTACATCCACATAGTGAATATGCAGCAGCGTATATTGACGATGTGGTTATTTACAGCTCCATCTGGCGAGAGCATTTGGCTAGGATCACAGCCGTCCTTCAGTCTCTAAGGGCAGCCCAACTAACAGCCAATCTGCAAAAATGTACATTTGCAAAAAAAGAGACACAATATTTGGGTTTTATAATGGGGAATGGGAGGGTGAAACCCATTGTCAGCAAGGTCCAGGCCTTGATGAAAGCAGCAATCCCCAAAACCAAGACTCAGATGAGGTCTCTATTGGGGTTGGCCGGTTATTACAGCCGCTTTATCACCGAGTATGCCACAGTGGTCAATCCCTTAATTGACCTCACCAGAAAGAGTGCACCAAATTTAATTAAATGGTCAGCAGAATGTCAGGGGGCGTTTGATACTGTCAAGCAGAAACTGTGCCAGGCCTCCGCTCTCATTACTCCAGACTTCACCAAGAGATTCGTCCTCCACACCAATGCGTCGAATGTGGGTTTGGGTGCATTCCTGTCCCAAAGGGTAAACGGAGTAGAACATCCCATACTGTATATTAGTAAAAAAAAAAAAAAATGCTCCCTCGGGAGCGAAACTACTCCGTCGTCGAAAAGGAGTGTTTAGCCATTAAATGGGCTACTCACTCTTTAAGATATTACCTGCTGGGGCACTCATTTGATCTCGTCATTGACCACGCCCCACTCACGTGGTTAAGCACAATGGACAGTAATGCCCAAATAACTCGGTGGTATCTGGCATTGCAGCCCTTCATGGAATCACTGTGCATGGAAAGACCACCAAAATGCAGATTATTTTTCCCGGGAGGGGGGAGCAATTGGAAAGGTAGATTTAGCCGAGTGTTCCTTCGGCTCCACTCTGAGCGGTGGGATATGTGACAGAGAAATAGAATGACGCTTGGTGTTAGATCTCCTTCCCGACCTGTGAGGGCACTAGAAAGAAGCAAGAGAGTAACCTTAAGCAAATGGCAAGACAATTTATTCTGTAGGGTAGGTTGAAGTCGGCCATTTAGGAAGGGGGCGGAGCTACGGCACCCAAGCTCACTGACCCGGACGGTAAACGGCGTGGCATCTGAGGATTGGAGGAGCGGATGCACTCGTTAACCTAGGGGTCATGGGAGAGAGAGGGTTTAAATAGGGGTGCGTAGCTTCAGTGATCTGTTCTTTTGCATATGGTTAAGCTAAATAACCGAGAAGGAGCGTGTATTGTGTATCAAAAACCGTGAGTGTTCTGCGTTGTCTGTGTAATAACACTATTTGTCTTGTGTCGTTTCTCACTAAGAATACTGAGCACAATCCGGAGTTGCAGCCGCAGGCCAGCGTAAAACCCAGATATCACCACTCACCTTCCCACTACAGGAGCTGTCTTTTGCAACTCTAGCACTAAAATCATGCACTGTCAATATTGTGTCTGTGTTTTGTGTTTTGTGTGGGTAAAGGAGTCAGACTTTGGGTTACGGGTCAAACCCGTGGGATTATGAATCAGAAGTGATACACGCCGCTGTACCACTTCCAACATTATTATTATTTGCAGGTTCGCTATAAGGCTCTGGACATTACAATCATTTAATAAACACCCTTGCACCTGTAAATCATTGTCTGTGTCATTTATCCGCCCTGCATTGCACTCACCTGCATGTATTTACCACTTTGCCACGGGCAATTAGTGCAGTCAATTGCCAGTTGTGTCCTATTCTCAATGCAATCCAATATAGCTATATAGATCTAAACAAGACATGTACTACTAGGAATAATAATAATAATAATAATAATAATAATAATAATAATAATAATAATAATACAATGGCATTTAAATAGTTTAATATCTTTCCTGATTAACATTCCTAACTTATCCCTGAACAACGCTTTATTATTAAATAATTAAAACGTTCTTTATAATGTGAGAGTCTAGCATACGACCTTAATTGAACGATTCCAGTGAAACAGAAAACACCTTTCATGCGGTGGCAGACCTGTGAATGTACCAGTTCAGACCAACATAATGCAATGCAGCCAGTCAGAGCTAATGGTTCACCCCCAAGTGCAACCCATTATGACATGGTGTAAAGTGAAAACCTGTGTAACTCCAGCTGAAAGCCACCGTGATGTAGGGCACAAACCGCAATGAGAGGCAGAGTGGGGCAGACCACCCATACTCACTTCCAGAACACATTCAGCTGCACAGCTCCCTCAACCTGTGTGTCAAAGCATGGGAATCTGAAGTGAAAGCAGTGGGCCCGGTTCAGTTCACTTTTAGCATTTTATAGGATAAAAAAGAAGAAATATGAGAAGAAATATTTATTTGAAATTGATTCACACAATGTCAATACTGAATCAATTAAATTGGATCCAAATTTTATGTATTTTAGGGCGAATTTCTATGTATCATAGAAGATTTTTCCTATATTTTTTTTAATGTACCAGTCCTTATTATTATTATTATTATTAGAAAAGGCAAACATACTCAAATTTATATATATATATATATATATATATATATATATATATATATATATATATATATATATAATGAAGTTAATGTTTATTTTGCTAGTTTGAGAAACAAATGTAGCAAAGCTACATAACTGTCTTACTCAGCAGTATAGTTAGAACAAACTATTAAATTGGATGTTGAAACCTGTGCATTTATTTATTTATTTACTTTATTGACTTGAAGTGCTGACTATGTTTGTATGATAAATGAGCACCCAGGTCACCAAATATATCATAGAGATGAGTGTTTCAATGCCAGTGCCAATGTATTATGTGTACAAAAAATAAAATAAATAACAATGAGAACATTGATGAAGTCCTAATCTACAACATCATGCCAGTTCTTTCATTTTGTTATTTCTCATTTGACACCCGTCACGGTATGTAAAACTAGTCCATAAACCTTAACACAACTGCTCCCCCGCTCGGTTCCAGCTATGTCAAAATAATTTTATTAGAAAACCTTGAAACCCAAAGCCAAAGTATTCGGCTGGGATGTTTAGTTTGAGTAACCCCGTGGGTTAATAAACTAAACAAAGGTAAACCATGCAAAACTGCAGCAATGAAAGCCAGGTTAAGTAAACGAAGCAGCGTTTACAAGAATCTTTTAAGGGGGAAAAAAGAAAGAAAGGAAAAATGTGTGAAACGTTAATGTGAAGCAGGTGATAGATGTGAATTGGTTTTACAATGCATCATGGGACAGCTCGCTTTTCAGACCAGACTAGTACTATTTTTATTTTATTTTTGTAACATGAATATTTAGGGCAACAGTGGTAGTTTGTCATCCAAACACACAATGTACTCGGCATGCATTTTGTTGAACAAACATTTACCTCATTAACTGTAATAAAAAAAAAAAAAAGGAAATTACTGAGCCCAGGAGGGGGCAGGAGAGAAAATCTCATGCATACGTCTTACTAGCTCGTGCGCTTCAGATAGATAGTAAGTGCGCACAAGATATAGCCTATATTTTTTCTCTCATATCCTGTCCCAAGCTCCATGGGAAATAGCTACTTTGCAGGGGTTGTGCATATATGTATGTATTTAAAACAAAAACTAAAATAGAGTTGCAGCTACAGTTCAAGCCAAAAAGCAGGGCAGAGGGTTTCTATAGTTTCTGGACAGTTTTAAGCTGTAAGAAAAAATTCTGAATGTGGATGAACTCCAGAAAAAACTTGAAGCCCAACAATAACAAAAACTTTCTTTTTCACTTCTTCAAACCGCATTTTCCAGTAAAAGCTGAATAAACAAACCCAGCTACTTCTTTAGGGGTTGCTGGTTGCCCAGCGAGTTTCACAAAAACTGTGGATATATATTAATGAGTGTTATTTTGCTGCTTTTGTGAGTGTCACCTACAGGACAACAGGGTTTAATCTATCTAGATCTATGGTATATGTTTGGGTAATGCAGGGTGTTCTATTTATGAATGTGTACCATATAATATTTGAATCGTATAAGGCAGGACCGAAGTGTTTTCAGGAAAAGTTAGTAAAATACAGAACATTTATGTTTGGTTTAACCCCCCCCCCCAGTCAACACAAAGCAAGCTTAACAGCAGTTTGAAAAGAACGGCTGTGAATGGTTACTATTCAATTTGTATTCCATTCCCCGCTGGTCATGGAACTGAGATCAGAAGAGAAAGTGAAAACACATGTCTCAGGTCAGAAGGATCAGAGAACCTCCACGCACAGCAAAGGGAAGGGGAAAAGCAATGGGAACTTGTGTGAAGAAATGAACTGTATAAACAGAGCCCACCATCGCCTGCACCCCATTATCCTATAATTTGCACTGTATGGGAGCTTGGAAATGTATTAAACCAGTGATAGGTTTCATCACTGTTTTACGGGGTCGCCTCATGCCAATCAAACATTAGTGTGTACTTTCAGACAAGTTTAGGATTCTTTGGCTAATGTGTTTATTTTAAATATCCAAGGGAAATTATTACATCAGCAGCAAATAATGTTTGAGGAAACCAGCTCTGCTTTGAAGTTCTATGGCGGTGAAACATGATTTTAACTACATAATAACTCTTGAGATTATATTTATACAATAAACGCTCTGGATTAGATGGTGAAGTAAATGGGTAGGTTACTAACCGAGGACTGGACGCGCACAGATGTCAAGGCGTGAATAATTAGACTGTCCTTGTGTGCAATTGTGCATTGTCAGCTCGCACCTTCCTGGTGATGAATGACAGGTCTTCATAAATCACACGCTACTTTAATTAACTTTGTGAACTCAATCTCTCCCTCAGCACAAACAGATGTAATGAGCTCGACAATAGCGAAGATGTTTCTTTTGGCACGCATGGGGTTCTCAATGAAGTGCTTTCTTTGAAGACTATAAATAACAGCCTGAGTCTGGTGGACCTCCACCGTAGCCAGTAGCTGTTGACATTACATTTTTCACCAACGCACCTGATGTGGCACCTGACATATCGGCAGCTCAACACAAAACTGTTTAGCAGATCTGTTCTGCTAAAATCCAATCATCCATGTACTTGGGATTGATTTAGCCTTTAAAATAAATAGACATCTTCAGCTTTACCAAAAGTGAATTTACTGTGAAAATAAACCATATGTATTATTATTATTATTATTATTATTATTATTATTATATATGACAAATA
This sequence comes from Polyodon spathula, assembly GCF_017654505.1. Taxonomy (NCBI): domain Eukaryota; kingdom Metazoa; phylum Chordata; class Actinopteri; order Acipenseriformes; family Polyodontidae; genus Polyodon; species Polyodon spathula. The sequence continues at coordinate 7,749,788 of NC_054534.1, forward strand.
ATACATTCTGATACAAAAAAAAGACGTGAAATATATATCTATATCTATCTATCTATCTATCTATCTATCTATCTATCTATCTATCTATATATATATCACGTCTTTTTTTAAATGTTATTTTAAAGCAAAGAAATATCTAAACATGGAAATAGTTCTATGGGGAAGATTGCAAAGACTAAGTTTTGCTAGGGCAACCAATAAAAGCTTATATTAAATAGAGGGATTGCATAATTGATACAGAATGGCACACTTGGCATTCTTTCTGAAAGGTCTGTGAACTGAACTACCCTCATTCCCCCAGTAAGGGTGGTCCCTCCAGAACAGGGCATTGTGGGAAGCTTGTACTGACATTGTGTGCTCTGAATCTGGATTAGAGAGGACTTCAGCCTGCAGTGCTGTCAGATCAACACACTTCACCGCCTCGAAATGAGCCATTCATTGAACATCCCTGTGATTTGTGCTGTTTTTATTGTAATGGTATGCCAATTATTTAAAAAAAATAACAGCACAGTTATAATAATAATAAGTAGCTCCAAATGATTCGAATAGAGAAAGTATAACCACCAACTACAAAGTATGAGTTGCTTGTTTCACCTCAAAAATGTATTTTTTTTGCATTTCCCATATTTTCAGTTTGTCTTAATTAAAACTTTGTAGCACAGGAGCTGACCATTGATTTTTGGAGAAACAGTTTTGATAAGGATAAATAACAACCAGTTCCCTGTGCTTGGCTTTAATGATGACATCTGAATGATGAGTATGCCATGGCCATCCTTATATTAGACATGTAAGGGAACATGAATTAGGGGATATTCTCCACTACAAAAAGAACTGTGTGACGTGTGTTCCTGTCCATTGAGCAAAGGAGCCTTCGGCATTTGGGATCCTAGTGAACCAGCAACAAGGTTAATGAGAGGTACAGGACTGTATATGAAACCTTATTGACTCACCAAATGGGAAAATAATAAGCGCCTGTGTTCCAGTTTACTCGATGGGCATGACTAAACATTACCCTGTCCTTATGGAAGGTATTTACCCAGCAGCTGGGTAAATATTGTCAGCCTCTTTTTATTAAGATATTTAAACATTTCAAAATAATTGGTCTCAGTGTTTATGCCCTGATCTTTTTTACATCTGTACTTAATATCACCGAAAGACCCATTCATTGTTATGACAAGAAGATATTCTGAACCTTTGAGGATTAATGTGTTTGCTTTCCTGTGCTCTCTGTTTATAGCAATCACAGCACTTTGGTTGTAAGTCACAAAATATGTGCTTGATTGGCCAATCACATTGGCTTAGACCATACTTACTGTAAAGCAGCTTTTCCATTCTATTCAAACCATATTTGCTATATAACCTGTTGAGACATTTGCCTTGGATTAATCATTTTCTAATCTTTGCATTCAAAGGAAGTCAAATTCTATTATATTTACATTAAACTTGTGACTTGCTTTAGTTATATCTGCTATTAGCTGCTGCTACGATTTCACATATTATGTTACTATCATGTACAGTACCGTGAAAAAATATTTGCCCCCTGTCTGATTTTGCATATTTTTGACACTGAATGTTATCAGATCTTCAACCAAAATCAAATTTTAGATAAAAGGGACTCTGAATGAACAAGTAACACAAAATGTTGATACTTATTTCATTTATTTATTAAAGAAAGTTATGCAACACCCAGTGCCCCCGTGTGAAAAAGTAATCGACCCTTGGACTCAATAACTGGTTACACCACCATTAGCATCAATAACTGCAACCAAACGCTTCCTGTAGTTATTGATCAGTCTCTCACAGCGCCCACTGTTGGCCCACTCCTTCATGCAGAACAGCTTCAACTCAGTGACATTTGTGGGTTTGAGCATAAACTGCTTGTTTCAAGTCCTGGCACAACATCTCAATGCGGTTTAGGTCTTCCAAAACTTTAAATTTCTTGTTCTTCAAACATTCTGATGTAGACTTGCTTGTGTGTTTTGGATCGTTGTCTTGCTGCATGACGTAGCTGTGCTTCAGCTTCAGCTCATGGGCGGATGGCCTGACATTCTCCTAAGGAATTATCTGATAAAGAGCAGAATTCATGGTTTCTTCAATGAAGGCAAGTTGTCCAGGTCCTAATGCAGCAAAGAATCCCCAAATCATGACACTACCACCACCATGCTTGACCGTTGGTATGAGGTTCTTACTGTGGAATGCAGTGTTTGGTTTTCGCCAGACATAACGGGACCCATGTTGGCCAAAAATTTCCACTTTTGACTCATCTGTCCATAGAACATTGTTCCAGAACTCTTGAAGATCACCCAGGTGCTTTTTGGCAAACTTGAGACGAGCATTCGTGTTCTTCTTAGTAAGCAGTGGTTTCTGCCTTGCTACTCAGCCATGAATCACATTTTTGCCCAGTGTCTTTCTGATGGTGGAGTCATAAACACTGACCTTGGCCGAGGCGAGAGAGGTCTGCAGATCCCTGAATGTTGTTCTAGGGTTCTTTTTGATTTCCTGGACAATTTTACGCCTTGCTCTTAGAGAAATTTTGGCAGGATGGCCACTCCTGGGAAGACTCACTACTGTCCCAAACTTACTTCATTTGGACAATATGGCTCTGATTGTGGTTTGTTGCAGCCCCAGAGCCATAGAAATGGCTTTGTAACCCTTTCCAGACTGATAGGCATCAACAACTTTTTTTCCAGAGGTCTTCATGAATTTCTTTTGATCGTGGCATGATGTGCCTCTAGAACCTGTTTGCTGAGATCTTCACTCTGATGGTAAGGGCCAAAGTTAGTCAGATTTATACTGAGCCGGGCTGGCCCAAATCAGGCCTGATTGTTAACCAAAGTATTCAAACAGCTGACCCTAATTATCTCTTTAATTGGGTTGAGTTAACTAGGGGGGCAATAACTTTTTCACACCTTAAGATTGCATGTTTGATTACCTTGCACGCCAAACAAATGAAAGAAGCACCAAACTTTGGTGTCATTTTTTTTCTCTCAGACTCCCTCTATATACTACTACAACCCACAAAAAGTTCTGACTAAATTCAATGTGAAAAATGTGCAAAAATGCAGAAAATCAGACAGGGGGCAAATACTTTTTCAAGGCACTGTATTATGCACTTTCCACTGTATTTAGTGTACTATTTCTTGTATTATGCTACTATCTTGTATTATATACTTTCTACTGTATTTAATGTATTATGCATTGTTTGTTTTTTACTGTATATCATGTATTATGCATTTCTCTGTATTTAAAGTATTATGAATTTTCTTGTATTTACTGCATCTTCTAAAGCGCTTTGTGATGGTGTTCCACTATGAAAGGCGCTATATAAAATAAAGATTGATGATTGATGATAGTTGCAAAAGGACAGTGGCTCATTGAGGATGTGGAAAACAATACAAATTTGCAATGTTGAGATCACAGGATAAATGATCTGGTGATCTCGAGATAGTATTTTTTTTCTGTGCTTATTGAGCCACATACTATATTTTGTCTCTGTTATAAAGAATATAACTATTACTATGAATGGAGTAGCTAAACATAGCCATTTAAAAACATATGTATATGAATGAATGTCAGCTCACCAATTGCTTCACAAAGTTTGCAACTTTGGACAAATGCCTTCACTGTGCATCCTTCCCTTGGATCTGTGCAGTGAAGACGAATCTGCATCTCAGCTGAGCAATTCTGGTGAATCGTTAGGACAACAACATTATGTGTGTGAGAGTCTTTTGATGTCACTTGTAATTGTCTTTCTTTGGCCGTGCTTTCCTAAATATTTATATGCACTTACCTGCAATTGAACCATTTCTATTCATAAACTTGCTTTGGAAATGTAAATATTTGTATGAAATTCGGATGTGATCTGATGTGTTTACATGACTGTCACTGAATAGTCAGAATCTGTTTCCCAATCTAAAAACAAACAGAAGTATCTTGGTAACTGGGTACGCCTGTTGTATTTTTCTAAATTACACAGTTTATAAAAGATATGGCACACAGATTTCTCCAGTGTTTACTCAAGGTAAAACATAGAAACACTGTGATTAATCAAGACCATCTTTGCACATTGCTTTGTGCATCCTGTTGTGTATTGGATTGTAAGTTGCTCTCATTATAACCACTTTACTGCTAAGTGAACAGATCCCAAAATGGGAGGCGAGTCACATGCCTGTGAAACTGTTCCAGTGCAAGTATGGTTTGTAGGACCATTTATTGTATTCTTAATATCTTTCTAAAATAATTAATTTGAAATGCATATTGTAATAATGTCAGATTGTTTCGATAATCTTTCCAATATAGAAGGGCTACTATCATAATATAGATAATGTCATTGATTTACTTAGATATATTACCCTTAAGAAATGGAAGCTTCAGTATAATCTGCAAATCAATAAAGGTCGTGCATGATGAGGTTACTTAATTGGACTTTATTGCATTAAAAACACATTTCTTAAATGATTTTGTATATATTGTTCTACATACAAACCACAATGCACTGAAAAAGATGTAAAAAAAACACATCTGTAAACAATGGAAAATGCTGCAGTGTAACCGTAACCAAACTATTTGTAAATATGCCAGTTTACAATTTTTTTTTTTTTCTGTTAAGGAGAATGAAGCACGGTGAAGTTAATTTATGTTTATTAAACGGGAACGGTTTGGAGGTAAATCAGATCTGTTTATTTAAAAATGCACAGTTTGTCAGTACATTTGCTAACTAATTTATTTGGATCCTTTTAGAATTAGTGCAGTTGAAAATGTCCATCTGTTGATGAATCAGATTTGTGTACCTCTTAATGTTTCATGTTTCACAAAAAGCAGATGTTAGACAATTCTGTAAAATACACATAAAATGTGTTTGAAAACCAACACTGATAACAAACAAAAACCTGTAAAATTACATGCAAATGCAGAAGTAAAAGGAATAAACTGTTTTTTCTTTTTTTTCATTAATTCTCTGTACATTTGCGGATAAAATACTGTAAACTGACAATTTACATGACATTACCAGGAAAGAAAGTCTGTTATACTATTGAAATGTTTTAAACAGTGAACACCATTAGACTGTTTGCTTGCAATTGTATTGAAATTTGACAGTAAATGTACTAATTTTACTGACGTTTTCATTATAAAAACAGTAGATTATGGTTACACTCCTGTGGGTTTTTTTTTTTATTTTTTAATAGTGTATGTTTATATTTTGTTTTTAAAATGTGTTCAAAACTACTAAACCTGTTACATAAGTGTTTCAATCAAATTTTTCCTTATAATTCTGATAAAGCTTTCTGAAAGATAAACCATTACATTTAAAACATCCAATAAAAGAAACACAAGTGTATTCACTAAAAATCACTTTGAAACTTACAAAATAAATAAATAATACACATTTAGGGTGCTATTCAAAATTATTATGCCCTCAACAAATTAAACTAAGTTAGCATTGCTTTCTAGGACAAAGTGACCATGAAACTAAAAGCTGCAATCACAATCAGGTGTACCAATTCAATTTGAAATGTAAATAAATGAATACAGAATAAATACATTGACTTTGACATTTTTGCTTTTAATAACACCAGTAAAAGACACCAAAAAAATACTTTTTTTCTGTTTAAAAAAAATCTGAATTGTATTGGCTGTGTTTGTTGATTTTTTTTGTTTTTGTTTTTATAAAACAAATACATCTCAAAAAAATGATTTGAAATTTGCTCAAATCGCAATAAACCTAGTGTATGAAAATCAAACATTACAACTTGATTGGCTCAATGTCAAATTAATGAAGTTATTGATTTATACACACAATCTTGCAATAGAAAACATTGTTTACAGCTGCTATTTTACTACTACACTATAAAATAGTATGTCAGATACAATTCAATTGAAATAAGTAACGTCCAGAAAATGGCATATTATACTTTTTTGAAAACAGCATTTGGTGTATTTAAATAAAAAAAGCTCTAAGAGCTTTAAAAGCAGTTGAATGGTAATGTATTTATATAACTGCTGTATCCACATTCATTGTACAATAATCTATACTCAGTGCAGCATTGAATACTTTTAATCTGTGCAATTGTACCCAATGGGCTGTATTTTGAGAATGTTTAGTCCAGTCTTTAATTAATTACTATTATTTTTCATTAAGTCTTAACAGCAAAACACATTTTCTAATATATATATATATATATATATATATTATATATATATATATATACTATATATAAGATATATAATATATATATATATATATATATATATATATATATTATATCGATCACAGCTCATGGTAATTCATCATACACAGCTTACCTTAAACAACATGGTGCTTTACTCACTACAAAAGGGTGTGTCTGCTGCCAACTGATATGCATTTTCTTCATATATTATAGGGAGTCTGCATTATGATCCACCCCCATCATTAAAATGAAAGCATGCATTTTATATCTTACAAATATCCACAAGAAACCTGCAGGGAGAAACCCTTTATATGCTGTTCTGAGTAGTTTCCTGATCTGTATCTATCAAGGAAATATGCTCTGAATATTTACCCTTGGTTCAAAATATGATCCTAAAATTTTAAAAGTAAATCTGAACATACCTCTTAATACACATCTGGTAAAATCTTCAGTTGTGCTTGAAGAAAGAGCTAGAGCACCCACAGTTACGAAGAGTCATTTTAGGTTTGACACAGAAGGGATGTAGATTTGTGAACTTAGGCACACGTCATTTATGTTTTATTTTTTTCTGGAATTTATTGAAAAGCATATGTTATAGATACTCGTTAGAAAAACCATAATATATCAATTTTAATATGGTTATATCCTAGCTGTTTTACCCCACAAACGTACATTAAATTATTTTTTTCCTTTGCAGAATGGAATCTGTTGGACCACCAGTAAAGACTGGCAGAGGAATTCTTTTATATTTGGGATGCAGCAGAAGGCATGCACATTATTGGCCACATCATAAATGAAGACACTCTTTTCTAGGATGGGGTGTACCACCAAGGGGGACTAGAAGAACTAGGCCCCCCATATGCTTTTCTAATTTGGCATGCTATTGAAACCCCACACATCAAATATATGCTTTGAACGGGGAGGGAATGGTGGCATGAAGTAAATAAACTGCACAGTAAGCCCCATGCATTTTCAAAGCATATCATCTTTTTAACAGCTAAGGATATGATAACTGCTAGGGTTATGAGCCTATAGAAAATTGTTATCTATTGAGATGCTTGCTCAAATCTCTTAAAGGGTTTCAATCAAAACTTTCAGAAATAAAAAAAAAAGTATAAAAAAAATATGCCAGTATATAGTGTAGCTGCCCTTAACATCTGGCCAGATCAACACTTATAATGTTCCATGAGACCCTAAAGAACCGGGCTAATTCAATAACAGCTCCTGATGTCTTCCACCGAAACTGGCAAGCGCAATGAGCTGTGCAATCTTTAACTAGCCCCAAATGGACATTATATCAGAGCATAAAACATGCTGGTAATAAGAAGAGGTATGTCTATTAGCCCATGTAATGCAATGTATTTCATAGGGCAGGGTGTCATTGATGTTTAGTGTTCTAGTGCTTTAGACACTGCTACTGCACCTACTAAACTGAAGCAATGTGCTTCATACCTCTGTACTGAACTTCATTGTACTTACGTTTGAAGAGGTCATTAACTTTATACTGATTACTACTAAACTTCGCTTAATTCCCGTCTTACCCTTCTCTCTTAAAAAAAAAAGAGATTTCATTATTTGGACCTGTTTCATCAGACTTGCTATTAAGTCCTGCAGTTATTGGTCACCTAATTAAAGGTATGGTTTTTGTATGATAGATGATAGTGACTAGATCTGTCCATAACAATTGGAACACTTGAATATTTTAATATTTTTTTTCTTTCAGAAACTCCACCCTTATAAAAGTTAACAATAGTAAAAGCACAGCAAAGTGTAATAAAGCATAGTGAAAGCATGGTAAAACAGCATTGTAAAGAATAGGGAGGTATGGTAAAGCTTATTAATAATCATGGCAAACCAGGGTAAAGTAAGGGAAATGCATGGTAAAAGTGAAAAAATAACATGCAAAAATACAGTGGTAAACTTTTATAAGGGAAAAATTAATAGAAGCAAGCTGTTCTGTTTGTTGTTTTTTTTATGAGCAACAAAACAAAACAAAGCAAAACAAACTTCTTATCCTTGCAGTAAAGCACCCGTTACAGTAAATTACATCAGCTCATTTTTAACCCCCCAAAAAAATATAAAAACCCTTCAGATGAGTAACACACAAACAAGGTCTTCAAAGTCACTGCAGGGCTGTTACCATGGAAACCATTGATGAATAATGATAGCAAACAGAAGTCAGAACAAGAAGGCCAAGGGTAATTAAGAAAAGGAAAATGTTATCTGCACTTTCCTGCCCTTGCCGCAAAACAATCTATAAGAGTCACATCTGTCCCAGGTATTTTGATCCTTATAAGCGGATGATTCTTAAAAGCGGACCGATATGATTACTGTGGTGCAGAATCAAACTTAGTATGAGAATGATAAGTGCTCGTTCCCTGGCTGCAGTATAATGGTTGACCACTAGATGTCACGAGTTCCCGCATCTATGCACGCCCACAAAAACTCCATAGCTACTTTCCTTAATGAATTATGGGTAAAAGTCAATTGGTTAACTGCTTGTTCAAGTTAATGACACCTCGATAGAAATGGCTTAGCCGATAGCTTTACTGTCAGGACTACCACTGCTTTTAAGCATCTGTGACTTACTTATTTTCTGTTGTGATGCAAATCTCAGTTTTTCATTAAGTGGAGATACCAAGTTCTGCAATCTCTCCCCCTCCTCCTCTTCCTCACCCCACCACGCTGCAATCCCACACCCTCTACATGCATATCACACAATAACACTGCTGTACTTAGTATGTATTCAATGAATGTGTATTCACTTTATGAAACACATTTTCACTAACAGTGAACACAAAAAACTTACCTGCACTATGCAGTGTCACATTCACTGTTTGATTATAAACAATGCAGTGTTTCCTTCATTACCGCACTATCCACGCTGTGTACATGCCTAATCACGCAAGATGTGATCAAATTCAATTTCAAAAACAGCTTTATTGGTTGTGCGCGTCATTGCACATGATCAAGTACCATATTACATGTAATCAGCTTACCCCGAGATGATTCTTATAAGCGGATTGCTTGATTCTTACAAGCAGAGTATTTTACATTGGTTAGTATAGGAATGATTTTGTCCCAGTGGTTTTGATCACTATATGCGGTTGATTCTTATATCAATGATTCTTAAAAACTGAGTGCACTGTATTCATATTAATGTAGCTGCATCTGGACGACATGTTCAAAAGAGAAAACTGACTGCAGACACTGATACTATTTTGGGGTAAAATTGCAATTGAGTTAGGAGAACATTCTTAAACATCTGAACTATTCAATGCACTTGACCTTCTTCTACTTATTTAAAACCTAGATGAGAATAGCTGTACTGGAATACCACTTTCATCCCTTCCAAGTCATGGGAACAAATAGCTACTTGTGAGAATGTTGTTATGTAGGGGAGATTTATTCAATTAATTTCTGTTTAAGAACAACATCTTTTGTGCAGCATTTAATACAAATTAATCTAGATTCTCTAAGCGCTTTACTGGTATAACTCGTCATTTGCAGAAAGGAAAAATATTGATTTGTTGCAATGTGTTACCTTAGTAATAATGAGGAGGTATTTCCATACTTAAATGATGCACATGATTACATCGGATTCACAAGAACGTTTGGGTAATCGTGTTAATAAGCAGAATGCTTTCGGTTTGTTTGTTGACCAGTTTTTAAGAGCCTCCTGTTTCACCCTGTAGTAATTTTAACACCTCAAGGGGACTCATGTTGGCATGAAAGCTATTGAAGCCTATCAGCTCTCCTTCTGAGATGGACTGAGAGCTTTCTGAGCACCTTTGTGCATTCCCAGTGACCTTTGTGTAACTAAACCATGGATTGGACTGCTCAGGAGCTTTGTAACGGTTTCTGGAAAGCTGTTGTTTTCAATATAAGGGGATACCGCCAAAATGTGGACACTGTCTGAAAACACATTTCTGGGTTCTATAAATCTCGGGGAAACTAATTAAGTTAATGTCCGCAGTCAGCCTGTGGTAACCAGATATCTGCATCAGGGTAACTGGCTGCCTAATGAGGAGCCTGCTTGGATGCTAGATTTTTTTCTGAAGGTATAGTGAGTAATTAATGGTAGAGGTGTATCTGATTTTGTAGTGCTAAATGCAGAAAGGTTTGGCTGATCCGTCAAGTCAATGCAGTGTAAAAAGGGAAAGGACTTTTCTGAATTGGACTCCTACTTTATAAAATTTGAAGGTTGAAACTTGGAAACTAGAGGACGTTTTTACAATAATTCAGTTTGGTGATAAATGTTGGACATAAAGTAGTTTTCCATTTAGAATAAAATCCACCACCATCTGTTTTTAATTGTACAGTTTTGCAGTCCCTTTTTGCAGTTCTTGAGAATTTTTTTTTAAAAGTTAGAACAGCCAAAAGCAGCTTGAGCAAGCGCTCCAGTGTATGTTATTTTCCAGGTGTTTCATTTTTCCGTTGAGGTGTGATAGGGATGTGACACAGAAGCTATACTCGATACGCTAATCAGGCGCTCAGGGTTTATGATGTTGGCAGCAGGAGCAGAAGCCATGGCTTTATATCACCAGCGGAATAACAAAATGAAAGGGTGCCTTGCTTTGACAGTGTGCTGCTCCTACAAGAAAGGAGTTCCCACGCACACTCCCTCATTCATTTCTGTGGGATTCAAATCATTATAAAATCCTTGGTCCCTGTTCTCCACTCGGAGAACATTGTTTTTTGGACTTTAGATTTAAACTACCCATTGGCCTCGGCACTCTATATATGGATAATGCCTAAAATAAATGATTTAAAGTGATTAGGTACTGATATAGGACTGGAGGATATTGATTGATTAGTCCTGATGATTTTATGATCTCAGATTGCACCTGAAATGCAGTCTGTTTCTACCCTCTAGCTGCACTTATCATTGACATGGGTACACCAGAGCTAACATCCAATTGCATGCTGGTTCATTTAGATAGCCAATACAGCTTTATCAAATTAACGGGATGCGACGTGTATTGTTGTGTGCTAGATATTGAACTGGAAGCATGCAAATCAATGCAAGTCCCTCTGGGCCTTAATGAATTGACTGGTATGTATTTAACCTTTGTAACTTAAAAATGCTAATGATTTTAAGGGGATTTTGAAAGTTCATTGTTATTAATAATGGTTTGTTTTTGTGGATGAGGAAAAAAAGTTACAATAAATTAATTTCAGCAATTTGTTTTTGCAAAATTCCAAAAATGCTAGCTCAAAAGTATTCATACCCTTTGATGCTTTGATAGTATTGTCTGCAAGGTGCTAGACATTCTAACAAAGGCTAGAAAATGCTGGATTGTAGGTGAACATTCTTAGAGAGTACAAAAGGATTAGGCATTGGAGGATTGCTGTCATTACCAATAATCAATATGGGAAAAAGTAAAGAGTGAAGACGTTAGGCAGAAAATTATTTATTGTCATGAAGCTGGAGAAGGATACAAAAAGATTTCCAAGCATTTGAGTATCCTGATTTCAATTATTGTTTCTGTTAGGAAGTACAAGACTTATGGTACTGTCACAACGCTGTCTTGGTCTGGAAGAAAGAACAAGTAGAAGAATTGTGAGGAAGGTTAATAACAATCCGAGATTGACTGCACAAGAGAAGTCCTTGGAATTTTAATGAACTGGATTAATTTAGCAATGAGAAATGGTCAAAAATCACTAAAGAATCATACCAAAAGCTCATTGACAAATATCCTAATAATTTAAAATAGGTTATTATTGCTAAAGGGGCCTCAACTAGCTATTAATTTCATTGTCCTTGTCAGGGTGTTTTGAATTAGCATTTCTTGGAATTTTGCAAAAAAAAAAAAAAAATGCTGAAATAAATAATTGTAGACATCTATGCCTTGCAAATTTTTATCCTCATCCAGAAAAGCAAAACTTGTTTTAAAAGATTGTTCCTATAATTACGTTAATTCATGAAATTTCTAGAAATTATAAATTTCCATTGGGGTATGTAAACTTTTAACTACTATATATATATATATATATATATATATATATATATATATATATATATATATATATATATATATATATATATATATATACACACACACACACACACACACACACACACACACACACACACAGTGAGTCACACTACTCTGATCGCTCTGTGTTTTACACGTGTCCTAGATGTAGAGATGCACAGATTATATGTAAAGGCATCACTGAGTTGCTGTTGTGCATTCTGAATCAAGGAATTAAAGGTGATATAAATGCTTGTAAAAGCCAGCCTGAATGTTTTGTCCAGTGGTTAAGATGGACAGCATGTGGTCTGTGGTTCACACCCTGCCTCCCTCCTGTAATACACACACCCTGACAAACATCTCCATTCAGCCCTGACTGGCAGCAATGACATGGTTTTGAGACTGGCTGTGGTTGAGATGGAAAGATTCTAGATGGGGATGTCAAGCACAATAGAAAGAAAGCAACGCTGATGTACGGGTAAGTAAGCTGGGCTGAGCTGAGTGGGGAATGGAGGGGGGTGATGCTGGGATGCCAGAATCACTGTTGAGCCCTTTTGATGTGTCGTGGGCTAGTCAACGAAACACAGAGATGGAAGGTGCCCACTTGAAGACCCCAGAGATGTACCCTACTTAGCTCAATCCAGACAGTTGTCATGCTGATACACTGGGAAGACTGCTCTGGGTTGATCCTCGGAGCCAGCATCGCAGCCGTTGTGTGTGCTGATGCGCTGGGGAGGCAAAATGAGCTGATCCCTGGAGCCAGCATTACACATCAGCAATCAACACCAGACAGAAGGATATCTACATCATCAGATGGAAAACAACGCAAATGGATGGAGATGCAGATGGATCACATTAGTTTACTGCAAAGCTACGTCTTAGTTGGTGCTTATCTTGGCAAGAGCCGAGTTCAAATTAGCATGAAGTTCAACATCTACTCTCATGTAATGGAAATCACGAGTCCGTTTCTCGAGTACGGCATTAAATGCTACATAGACGCTAACTGTATTTAACACTTTTAAGATGGTTTAAAGGCAATTAATACGGTTTAAAGGCATAATGTGGATGGGCTAAATCGAACGTTTATAGGGCTTCTAGATTTTGGGTTTTATTTTTGATCATGTGATGTCCCTTTAAACTTATTTTGAGCTGATTCAACTATTAATTAAGATTTAAAGGTAGAGAGAGAGATGGAAAATAAAAAACGAAAACTAGAAGCCTTAATTATATACAACTCTTTTAATGTGCATTTTGCAATCTTTTTTTTCTTTTTTGGACGGGGCGATGGGTGTGGTAGACTCATCAGCTCCTGAAGTGTAGGCTGTGTAGGCTTGGTTGGAATTTACTTTTGTATGTATTTTAGTATGTACGATTGTAGGCTATAAATAAAGAAATTTGAAGTGGCATTTGTCTTTGTAGTTGTTAGTTATTATACATGTACTTAACACTTCATTATATATTTATTAAGCTTTTAAAATTACAATAGAACTCCCTAACCCACCACACAATATGTTTATAGTTAATTGTTTGGTGAATTCCTCCAATGATGCATTTTCTCTGGTACTGTTTTCATGCCGACCTGATAAATAGTCTCAACATGATTAGAAGTAGCCACCGAACACCTTCAGTAAACTTGTAAAGGTGAACGCGTACATTGTACATAAAGTGTGGAGGGAGTCTGACAACATTACAAATTATGTTTAGGAAAAATCTCTGTCAAAGATCATGATCTATGTGTCCTTGTACACCTGTTCTTCGATCTTGTGTGGATTAGACACAGGTGTTAAAAGCCAAGGACGCATTGCAAATCCACAATCACCTGAGGAAACTTTTCTTGTAATATCTAATATGAAACGCTGGCAGGGTATTTAACCCTTAGCTGTCAGGCGCATCAGGTCCAATTTATTTTCACACGCACTGTTTAATTTTTTTTTTCCAGAGTAAAACAGGTTTAAATGGCACTGCATCGCAAAAGGACACTGCATCTCCAGCCAAGCCCCACCCCTTGTTCACTGTATTTTTCACACACATCTTCATAATCGTGCATACTGATAAAACCTCACCTGATCACTCGTTTTATCACCAAACTCCTCAAGTCATTATTTTATTACTATAACACTCAATTTTCTTTGAGTGCTGGATGCAGAAGCAGCTACCTCCTTTGTTATGTCCATACTATCTCTGTAATGCATGGGGCTATTTAAAAAAAAAAAAATGGTTTCATTTGGCTCCTATCGATCTCACTCAGCCATTGAAAGGTTTTCTCAGCTTTTTCCAGGGAAAAAAAAACTAGAGACCTGTGCTTGATGTCTTTTTGATGATGTTGGAACAAGGTCTGAAAAAGGGAAAATTGTGTTGTCGGACCTGGTCCGACATAGGACTGCAAAGGGTTAATGTATGTATTTAGGAAAAGTCATAAACGGACAACCGCATAACTTTCAGACACACAAAATAATTTAAATTTTAAAACCTCAAACCGTTAAAATGACTGCCATGGCGGTTCTAGTGTTAGAGGCCTGTTGACATCAGTGGTATGTGACACATTGGTACGTCAGCTTATTTTACACTGGAGACGTTTTACCCAGATGTTCCATGTTTGACAAGGTTGACATTCTTTGATTGGGAATGCCATTATGGATGCTGTGATGTGATGCCGTGAATATTAATTTGAGTCACCAGATACAAAAAATAGATTTCTTTTAGGATATGAACCAGAGACTTTGCGGTGGAAGTCCATTATTGTGCTGCTTGATTTGTCTGGAGAAAAAATCATCCCATCAATTATTGAGCTGAAAATGTGGACATGAAGCTTGGAACGAGTCAGAATAGAACACATTCTTATTTGGGGAAGATGCCACCTTTAACCTCCAGTGCCAGGACTGTGTGCAGCCAAGGTTCATGCTTATTATCTATTAAAAGCACCTTGCATTTCAATATGACCAAGGCAAGAAAAAACATATACAAACATGTAGCATCATGTGCAATTCTCATATGCTTCTTTACCATTCAATATTAATGTATCACACAATCGCCTAATAATATGGTGTTCAATACATATCATTGTGACAGGAGGGTTTGTTAAGTGTCTGGGTCATCACTGAACAATAGGCAGGAACAGAGCAGTGGGTGTTGACACGCCGCACGGGAGTGCAGATTTAATAAACAACACACAAGCTGTCACTAGGGTACCAGCCATGGTAGCCCTAGTGTCACATTTAATAAAGAAAAAAAAAAAAAACAAAGCTAAAAATAAAAGTTTACCACACAAATGACAAGCGCTAGTCCCACTAAAAGGAACTTACAACTCTATGCAAACCCACTCTACACTTTTTGGGATCAACATCCATTAAACTGACTTACTTCTGGGCTCCTGGAGTCTCTGTATTGTCACAGAGACTCCTGCCTCTTCACACGGCCTCAGCTGGGCAATGCCTTCACGAGCACCATCTTGGAGTGGAAGGGTTTAGTGTAGTAGTTCCTGCAAAGTGGACAGTCTCCTAGTAAATGCTTTTTGAGCTCTACGCAATTCCGCACTGGGCGAGCCTACCTGCTCAATTAGCTCCTTACCAACCAACCAACGCATCTCCTGTTGCGCGTCCCAGCTACTTCCATAGAGGCACACGTGCACTTCAGAACCAGTGACAGGGTCTCCCTGTCACAACCATTCAATACTAATGTATCACACATTCTCTCAATAATACTGTGTTGCTCAGAACTGCTTGCTGTCCAACACTTGCTCTTGGTTAATTTTCTCTACCCAAGGGAGCGTGAGTTTGAAAATAGCACAAGAGGTATACGTGAAGGGTTTTTAACCAAATCACAGGCATGCAAGCTACAATACCCATCAAATATAAGGAGAGAAAGCACATATGAAAATGATAATATAATTGCAGAGCTTTAATACATTCCTTAAAACCTTCTACTGCTGAAGCTGATTAAAAATTACCCAGAAAAAAAGAGCTTTAACATTGATAAAGCTTGTTGCTTGTGTCGATATTTTAATCTGGCATTGAGTGAGTTGCTTTGATTTTACCTTGTGACCTGAAACTGCTATATAAAAGGTTGCTGTCACTTCTCTGTGTTCCCAGTGGGATGGGGAGGAACTTTCATACTGTTTTCTGCACCATTTCCTTCTGTGTTTGTGTGCTGCTGTTAACTTTCACTGCTGCATCACGTCTACCACTCGTACACAATCACACAGCTATCGCGTGCAAAGCTCCCGTTCGAAAGCAAGCATTGTAGCCTGTCATTTTCGCATGAGTTGTTCTTGTGATTTTGATGGAAACAGGCATGCATAGATTTAATGCGGGAGGAGTCAAGGACCTGTCTGTGTAGATCTGCAGCTACTTGCAATGGAATCCAGTGGCAGAACTTCAGAAATGAGTGTGAGGCCTAAATCAGAGGCTTTCGGCACACAGAAGAAATGGTATATACTAAAATATGATATATTTAAGTAAATAAATCAATCAACTGAGCTATGTGCAACCTCAGCTTAGCCCATGTAAAAAAGACTGGTTGTTGATTGGTTACTAGAGGAACCACCCACTGTGTATCATTGCTTGAATAGCTCTTTTACCAACAGAACAAGGGATTTTTCGATGGTTCTGGGACCTCCAGCAGTGAAGAAAAGAAGCACAAAACTTATTCTGAAAGTATCAAAAGCAACACATTTGGTATAGTGAGATAATTAACACTGAAACAACTAGCTTCAATCGAATACAGATAACACAATAGTAACAGTAAGATTTAGAAAGGAAATGCTATGTAACACTGAACTAGTTTAACAAAACCAGAAAGGAATAGTTTGTTTGCAATGGTGCCTTCATTTTTCTGAAATGTGTTACATTTATTCCATTCCTCCTACTGAAAAAAAATATTATCATTGGCGTGAAGAGATGCCCAATCATTCACAGGTTCACTATTTCATCTTTGCAAATTGTCTTGAAAATTATGAAGGCCTTTCAAGGGTTCTCTCACTCATGATGGCCAATTTGTTTATCTTACATACACTGTAGGTAAATTGCTACCATCAAATAAGCCACTTTACAATCAACAAGAGTGTTAATCTGTGTGTCCTCTTGTAAAAGTGTTCCATAGTAAAGTGTAATAAAGCACAGTGAAAGAATGGTAAAGCATAGGTAAGCATTGTAATGACCAGTGAGGTATTGTAAAGCACATTAAAAAACTTGCCAAACCAGGGCAAACTATGGGAAATTCATTAATACATTAATTAATAATTCATTAATATTAAATACATATCCTTTTCGAAATTGTGGATATCTACATCGTCAGTATCAAGCAATTGGAAAATCATCCATATTAGTAATGACTAAGAGAATATTTTATTTTGCTGAAAATGAAGAAAGAAGAAAATGACACAAAATGCAGCTTGGAATGAACTTTATTCATAAAACTTTTTATCAGGCCACTGCATTTTGGAGTGGCATGCAACTAATGCAACATCAGTCTTTGTGTCGATTCTCCTTCATTTTAGTAGGCCGCTCCCCATAATCCTGAGAAATTGTTATGTATCAGTGTCTGCATAGAAAGAGGTATGATAACAATAACATGAAAAAGATCAGTGGAAAAAAGAAATGCAGCTTACAATACTGCATAATATTGTCTAATAGCATACTAAATAAAACTACAGCTAGTACAACTAAGTCCAACAGTCTGAATCTTTTACTGTCGCTACATGACACCACTTCCAGGAATTCCATACTTTTCATTGCAATGAATAAAAGAAAGCACAGCTCTAGTACCCCTGCGCACATCAGAGTATTTCATTCATAAATGGTCCAGTTGTGACATCACAAGTGCATTAAACAATGTAGTTTTTAAAGGTGCAGTTGGATTACATCTCTCAGAATGCACGGGGAACACAGAGGAAATAGGAACTTGGCAACCTGCCACTGCGAAACACATTAATAGATTGAACAATATCTATCTGTGAGTATTGCACAGATGGCAGCAAAAGCATTCTTCCACCAAACAGAACAGAAGGTATTTTGAAGCATGCCAGTCCTACAGTGGAAAAGAATACCTCTGCTGCTCGGCTGTACCTCCAGCAATCTGCCATGTAGCATTTCAGTCTGAACTGCTAATTGCAGCTGACAATACACTATTCATATTTTCCTTTACCAGGCTGTAGCTTTTGCTTGTCTACGTGAAACTACTGACTACCTCAGTGATGGTGTGTGTGCTGGTCAGATGAACCCTTCTTCACTCTGTACCTCAGTGATGGTGTGTGTGCTGGTCAGATGACCCCTTCTTCACTCTGTACCTCAGTGATGGTGTGTGGTGGTCAGACCTCAGTGATGGTGTGTGTGCTGGTGAACCCTTCTTCACTCTGTACCTCAGTGATGGTATGTGTGCTGGTCAGATGAACCCTTCTTCACTCTGTACCTCAGTGATGGTGTGTGAACCCTTCTTCACTCTGCTGGTCAGATGAACCCTTCTTCACTCTGTACCTCAGTGATGGTGTGTGTGCTGGTCAGATGAACCCTTCTTCACTCTGTACCTCAGTGATGGTGTGTGTGCTGGTCAGATGAACCCTTCTTCACTCTGTACCTCAGTGATGGTGTGTGTGGCTGGTCAGATGAACCCTTCTTCACTCTGTACCTCAGTGATGGTGTGTGTGCTGGTCAGATGAACCCTTCTTCACTCTGTACCTCAGTGATGGTGTGTGTGCTGGTCAGATGAACCCTTCTTCACTCTGTACCTCAGTGATGGTGTGTGGTGGTCAGATGAACCCTTCTTCACTCTGTACCTCAGTGATGGTGTGTGTGCTGGTCAGATGAACCCTTCTTCACTCTGTACCTCAGTGATGGTGTGTGTGGTGGTCAGATGAACCCTTCTTCACTCTGTACCTCAGTGATGGTGTGTGTGCTGGTCAGATGAACCCTTCTTCACTCTGTACCTCAGTGATGGTGTGTGGTGGTCAGATGAACCCTTCTTCACTCTGTACCTCTGAGTGATGAACCCTTCTTCAACCCTTCTTCACTCTGTCAGTGATGTGTGTGGTGGATGAACCCTTCTCAGATGGTGTGTGGTGGTCAGATGAACCCTTCTTCACTCTGTACCTCAGTGATGGTGTGTGGTGGTCAGATGAACCCTTCTTCACTCTGTACCTCAGTGATGGTGTGTGTGCTGGTCAGATGAACCCTTCTTCACTCTGTACCTCAGTGATGGTGTGTGGTGGTCAGATGAACCCTTCTTCACTCTGTACCTTAGTGATGTGTGTGGTGGTCAGATTAACCCTTCTTCACTCTGTACCTCAGTGATGGTGTGTGTGGCAGTCAGATGAATCAAGATGGATCAATGTAAAGCACTTCATTAAGAACACTAATCCTGTGGTGACTGCTGTCCATAGTGGCAGGGGCCCGCTTTACATGTGGATGACATTGCCCATTGATTTCACTTGAATGTAGAGGTAGGCCACAGTCTAGTACGTTTACATTTTGGACTCCCTACCATTCAATAATTCCTCACTGCTACTAGATAATCATCTGCTGATCCACAGGGCAGTCATCTAGTGGCTGACTGAACATTACACACTGTGGGGGAACCCTTGACCTTCCCCCAGTTGATCTTCTCTGAGGTCGTTTGAAGTGATGGAGGCTTTTCCTGAGACCACCATTGCCTATCTTGTTAAAGACTGTAAAGCAAATGCACTGGTGTATAAATCATACCTGCAGGGCATTTGACACTCACTGTTTAGGTCTAAATTATTCAATTGAATAAAACACACTTCACAGCTAAAGTTTCTTTTTTTTTAATTGCCTGCTGTAACATATTGTTTTAAAAGAATCCCTCAGTTTAAATATCTTGTAACCTGTAGTAAGGAGAGAGGGAGGGCCTCACTGGCTGTCTGAAATAGTATTAAGATTAATCCAGGGAAATAGGGTGTTCAAGTTACAATGAAAGTGCACTTTACACAAAGAAAAGTATAATAGTGATTTAAAAAAATGACTTTTAATCAGACCTTTTACTCACCGCAGACAGACCTGTTGCCTGCTGCCGTCTTTGGGTTGACTTCAAAAGAAAAACTCAAACGAGCTCATTAACACTGAGCACTGATGGTGTATTCAAGACGCACAGAATGAATAATCAGCAGGACACTGCTAGGGTGGCTTGTATTTGTCAGACAGCGATCAAAGCCTGAGCTTGTTTGTTTTAAGGGGAAACACACTGCAACAGAGGGTCTGAAATAATTGACCCAAGTTGTGTGCTTTACAATCTAGATTAATCATGATGATTTACCAGCAAACGAAAACATGTTCTCCTTTACTGGCTGCTGCCTGTTTGAAGAATTAGCATCTCTTAAAATAAAAGAAATGATGTGGACAGAGTTAAAGTAAGCCTAGAGAAAACAATGGCCTCACAACACTTTGAACTGCAGACTCAAATGCTGCAATGTTGAAAGTAATTGACAAAAGCAATTTGTATGCCACTTTGTTGTGTAGTGCCTGGCTGTGGCAATAGATATCAGATGCCTAGAGGGTGGAACTGATATGGCTGAGTGCCAGAAGGGGCCTCATCCTGTTGCACATTGCTGTTCAGGCAATGCAGAGTAACATATTCGCTTTCTGAGACAGCAGAGATTGGCTTTTACATACAATGACACCCCCCTCCCAGAGAAGCAAAGTCCATTTGTCAGAGACATAGCCAAGCCTCCCGTACACTGCTGCTCAAAAAGTAACAAATGATTTATATTAAGACTGGGAATGGGCCATTTACTCACACCTGCTCATTATATCTTGGCACGTCTGTATAGATAATTGCACCCTTATTTAAAAAAACAAACAAGAGATTTAAATGAGCAAACTATCTTGCAGTACAACGGTATCCCCAAAAATCATCTCATTACTCTTTTCCAGTGTAGGTCTGGGAGGGTATTTCTATTTAGTTTTACTTTGCAGCTACTACTTTGCAGTAGTAGTAAATGGACTACTTACTCCATAATGTTGAATTAAAAGGCAGATGAATCTAGTAAAATTACTGTGTATTAGATTCTAAAGCCTTGAGTTCCTCTAGTATCAGCATTGCAGTATTTCAGATTAAGTCATCTGCCCATCTGCCATTATGGACACAACACGTTGATCTAATGGGAACACGTACTATATACATGGGCAGCTTTGAGGAGTCCCCATGTTCCCAGTTATGGAAGTCATGGAATGTCTGCTGAAGCCCTAGCTTCCAAGACCTCCATTCCCAGGTCAAGGCAGAGAGTGAAATCCCTTCCTATCTCTTCAACCCAGCCCTAACCCTTCTGTGAAATCCACCTTCTCCAGATCTATTCATTCATTCATATGTGGATGCAAGCTGTACCATTAAATGGCCAGCAGGTGCTGTTTGTGTGTTTAGAATGGTCTGGGGTAAGACCCTTATAAAAGTTTACTAAGGTACACCATGGTCAAAGCATATCAGAGTGTTGTGAAGCAGAGGAAAACATGGCAAACCAGTGCAATGTTTGAAGGCATGGTAAAAAAAACAAACAAACATAAAACAACTAAACATGAACATCTACAAAGCATGGGAAATGCATAGTAAAAGAATGTGACATTTTACAGTGGCTAACTACTATAATAACATATTTACAATCTTTTGGTAGACACATGCTTATTGTAAAGTAAGTGTTATAAATATATTTTTGCAATATACAATCATGTGAAGTGTACTGGTTTGTTATCCCTGGAAAATTAAATGGCATACATATTTAATATTATGTATAGTATAGTATAGTATAGATAGATAGATAGAAGGAATTTACAGCTAGGTCAATTTATTGTCAGAAGCAATGTTTACCCCTTCCATTCTTATTTTCTGTCAAGGGCTCTTCTGTCCCTGAAGTCACAGCAATAATCCCAGGTCTCCAGCCTTGCACTGTGTGAGTGTGTTGAGCCCTGGGTACTACATGCATGCTCAGTATCTATGAGAATCGGTACGTTTACCTGACAAAGCGTTTTCAGAAAACTAATGCTTAAAATCTAAGCTTTCAGAAAACTAATTCTGATATCAAGTCATGTAAACACAGTTTTCAGAAAACGTATCAGAATATTCCAAAAGTCAGTTTTCGGAAAACAGCACCTATAATTTCTGAATAAATTCCGAAAACTAACAAAATGTATATCGTGTAAACACACTTTTCGGAAAACTTATTGGAATAGCATACTGCGCATGTGCACACTTTAACACTTTTCTCCTACATGTGGTTTTAGAAAACAGAGAAAATAATAATCATCTGCAGTCAGTCTGCATGCATCTATTCGTGTAGTTAAGGATAAAGTAATACATTTGTTAAAGTCTGTATGTATTTGTTAACAGCCCATAGTGAAGCAGCAAATGTTTTCCAGCTTTAAAATAAAGTGGGAATTTCAAATAATGTATTGTGGTGAATCTGAATAGAGGTATTGGGCAGTAATCTTTGAATTTAAGACCTGACACTTCGATAAAGCGCTTGAGGTATTAGATTGGTTTCCATTCTAGCGCAGAAATGTTTGATCTCCAGATCGTACTTAGGCTACTACAATACTCGCATGCAAAAATATCCTGCATTTCCCGAAAACGTCAATCCATGAATACAGCTGAATGCTAATTAGATTTTCTATCGTTAGGCCTAATCTTGTAAACACAGAAAAGTGACGTTTTAAGAAAATTCGTTTTCTGATTCAGTTTTGGCATGTTTTGGATGATGATCTTTCCACCTCTGAAACCAACAGGCATCTAGAGCACCAAACTCTTTACAAACATGCAAAAGCACCACCTCACTGATACATTATTGTACGCCCAAATGAAAGAGTTTGAATCAATTTTTACTCTTGTTAGCTCTATAGACGTTATCACTGCCCCCTGCCCCTTTTTTGTGCTGAGGATCGTTTTTAGAGATTAAATTGCTGCATCTTGGCATCTTTATTGTAGATCACACAGTATGATTGCAGCTAGACCATTGGAGAGAGTTAAAGCTCATGTCATGAGGTGGAGTTGTGGGAAACAGCAGCCACTTCTACAGTGTTCTTGTCTTTGGAATGTCTACAGGCACAGACACGCTGAACTCTATTAACTATCTGAATTGCATTTTTTAAACTAACTTGACTCACTCACTCTGTAACCTGAAGGTAACATCTGCAGGTAACCTATACAGAAATGTGTACATGTGATCCATGTAATTCAATTTCCTTTTTGTTATTCATTCATACCCCAACACACACCACTGCCAGAAAAAACGAAAATCCCAACCAACATTAAAAGAGTGTCTTAATTGAGAACACATACAACACTCCCCCGCTATCTCACGATCGGATAATTCACGGATTTGGTTAAGTCACTGTTAAATCATGTTGACAATGAAATGCATGGATACATGTGTAATGACCCTTCACTCATTTTATATGCCATGTGTAATGCATATAGTGAAATAATGCTGTAGCCTTGAATACAGTATACCATGTCTCATTGATAGACTGATTGTCGCTGTAGAAAATGGAAAAAATGCAGGAAAAAATTATTTTAGAAAAACATGGGTATCAGCAAGTTTAGAGTAGCCTAGTAATTAAAGCACAGTGCAATTTTGGTATGCAGCAGCACACACTTAGAATAACCAATCTGAAGCGGACTGGACTGTATAAACATAAAGTTTTTTTTAATGAGAAGGTTTTAAAGTTTAACAGGGTTTTGGCGCACGTTTGTGTCTCCCTCATTGTTGTCCAGTGAAGGATTGCTTTTTAAACGGGTCAGTTTGTGGCAATGAACACAAACAAAATATTTTATCAGCCCCATACCGTCCAAAAAAATCAATTTGCCGGTTTTGCTATTGTAAGGAAACAGTTACCCATGAACTATTGGATTGGTTTTGTTAATGCGATGCAGTTAACGTCAAAGATCACAACGAGGATAGGCATTCCTTCAACAGTGCATAACTAGAGGATAGGCATTCCTTCAACAGTGCATAACTAGAGGATAGGCATTCCTTCAACAGTGCATAACTAGAGGATAGGCATTCCTTCAACAGTGCATAACTAGAGGATAGGCATTCCTTCAACAGTGCATAACTAGAGGATAGGCATTCCTTCAACAGTCATAACTAGAGGATAGGCATTCCTTCAACAGCATAACTAGAGGATAGGCATTCCTTCAACAGTGCATAACTAGAGGATAGGCATTCCTTCAACAGTGCATAACTAGAGCTTTCGCTTTAAACACTATACATTTCAGTCGACTTATACTTTTACCGTTAAACAACCAGCAGTAAGATGCAGTCGAGACGTTTAGGATGAAATCATCGCGTTAGATAAATAAACCCAGCTTCGCTCAGATTACTGCTTTGGGAAAACAGTAAGAAAATCATTTCTGTCTGCCCGGCAACTGGAAATCTGGAAGACAAATATTATTTTAGACTTGAAATATCGTTTAAAAGGAGCCTTGTTGTGTGTTTGAAGTTTTTTTTTTTTTTTTGCTGGCAGGATTTTTGAGCCCTTGGGTCAACCTCTACTGATTGTTCCTGAGTCTTAATAAACTTTTCATAAGGTTTCATAATGCGAGCTTTTGTTTACTAAGAAAACAAGAGATGTCAAGCCAAAAGTTAGAAATGTTACAGACCACTGGCACTCGTGGGTTGAAATTTGAAAACGCTCTTAAGGTGAAAGGATAGACTTTTATAAAACAAAGTTTACGTTTTAAAACAATTACTAACATGCTTTATGATGACGGTCATGTTACTTCAATTAAATATTTTCCAAGCCAAATTCTCTTAACTTTCCATGTGAACCCAAACAGCAAAAAATACAAAATACATTATTTTTGTATGCGTAGTTCATAATGATATACAAAATACGTGTGTCGGTATGGGTTTCCTATAGGATTGCATAAGCGGTTAACTTTTTAGCACATAAAATGGTAGCTGCTTGTTATATTATGGACGGTTGAATATATAGTAAGCAATAGCTAACATTGCCTTTTTAAAATAAGTTAAAGATATTCAACTGGAACATGACTTTCTGCCAACTGCCTTTATAACAGTTTAAAGTATTTATATTCGATTTTCTATTCCTAGCGCTTGGGAGTTGACGCAGACGCTGTATAGTTTGGACCACACAAGTTTAAGATCTCAAGCAGGGCTATTCAGAGCGGAGCTACCATTTTCTTCCAGTAATATGAACAGATTTGGTAAATAAGAGTTATTTCTTGTCGTGAGTACATTGAAGTGGGTTATTAGGTTTATACATTATACCACATATTTTTGTACGTAGTTCTGAAATGTATTTGCAGTTTATTTTATGTGTTTCGCGCGAATTTTTCATCTTTAGCCATATACAGAACATATTTATACAGACTACAAACAAAGACGTTAAACAATCTCATTTAGATCTGCTGGAAGTAACTTGGAATCTAATAAAATCATGTTTTGGATTTCGTTTTTAATTTTTAATCTAGTTTTATTTTAATGCCCAAACAAATGTTTGTGTTTTAAACTCACTGTTACTCTGATTATTACCCTACTGCTCCTATAAATCAGCTTGGCTCCACTGGGGGAAAAAACTTGGAAGGGTTTGCAAATGTTTTCTCTCGAAAGAGTTTGATCACATCCTCTCATGGGCTTCGAGAAAACCGGACCTTCTAACAAATAAATAGTTTCTCTTCAAGTCCTAAAACGGTTGGCTCCTCCTACGCTCTGAATGAGACCATTCAATACAAGTATATTTGGACTCTGTATAATAATCTGCCAGAAGAGCAGACTTGAGACAAACTTTGACTTTTCCTTCCTTTTCAGCACAACCGATGGGAAGCCGTTGTAAGTAAACCAAGTGAAAGCAGACCCCCGGAAAGTGTCTCTCTCTCTCTCTCTCTCTCTCTCTCTCTCTCTCTCTCTCTCTCTCTCTCTCTCTCTCTCTCTATATATATATATATATATATATATATATATATATGTGTGTGTGTGTGTGTGTGTGTATATGTGTGTGTGTGTGTGTGTGTGTGTAGATCAGAGACGCGCTCACACACTGATATTCTCAAGGCACATTTTCTATTCCTGCGAGCTGCTTCTCTTGGGCTTGCCCGTTAAGTCAATGGAAAACATTACCAGCAGGGCGCTACAGGCCGCTAGAACAACAAGCGGGGCATTTTTACTTGTTTGACTTGGATCCCAAAGCAGTCTGACACAATAAAATTAATAAACACAAATTATGCACAGTACTGTATATATTGAAAAAGTAACTGTATAATATAATGTGTTTGTTTTTTTTTTCATCTTTTGTTTTGTTTTGGAAATACTACATGTCTTCGTAAAGCCTGTGTCTGTTTTTTTATTTTTATTTATTTATTTTTAAATGAGTTTGGAAGACCTTATTTGCCCCAAAAGTATGTATGTATGTATGTATGTATGTTTGTATGTATGTATGTATGTATGTATGTATGTATGTATGTATGTATGTTTGTATGTATGTATGTATGTATATATGTATTTTTATTTTCAAAAAGGTTTTGTTAAAACGTAAACAGTAATTACGTTATGCAGTCACACCTGAAACCCTATGGTTTGATATAAATTGACGCATGTCTTTATTTAAATAGGGCCTGTGTTCGATAAACATTAGATGGGACGCGCCTTGTCTTTCAGTGTGACAAAGTTGGAAACATTTTATCTACTTCTTTAGAGAGAGAAAAATATTATTATTATTATTATTATTATTATTATTATTATTATTATTATTAGTATAATATTATATTTTATATTACCTTATAACAGTTCCACGGGAAAGGTAAGTTCACCTGGTATTTAATTTGTTACACATACTGTGTATACTATCAATAAGAAAGTTCTTTCAAGAATTGACCATACTTTTAGAAATCTTTAGATTATTGTTATTATAATAATAATAATAATAATAATAATAATAATAATAATAATAATAATAATAATAATAACACCGTGTAACAATTTTTTTTTTTTTTTTTTTGGTTCCTGGGTAGTAAGTGTTATTTCCTAATTGCTTATGCCTCAAAAGTATAGAAAATGGCTATTATTCCCCACAAACTTTGCTTTTGTGACTAGGACAGTGATATTTTGAAATTGACCTATTTTCCAGAACATTCCAGATAGATTCAGTGCTGAGTAAACTTGGAGTAACTTCTAGAACTTTCTATAGCTTTCCAGTAATATAAATAGTAGTATAAATACAGGGGCCTTAAGCCCACCAGTTCAGTTTAGTTCCAGCTGCCTAAGTGGATACATATCTGCATTTTTCTGAGATGGCATCAAGAGGCTGCAATGGTAATGTTCCTGTTGGGTCTCCGAGGCGGTTTTACCAAGTTCCCCTGCTATCTTTGCCATTGGGACAGCAGGGACACCAAGGCGCACTACCACAGGCGGGACTGGCCACAGAGGACCAAGTTCTCTGTGGGGAGGAACAACGTCAAATGGGAGCCACTGGTGGACCCCCGGAAGGTGCTGATGCCACCACTGCACATCAAATTGGGCCTTATGAAACAATTTGTCAGAGCTCTAGATAAGGAGTCGGCAGCCTTCAAGTACCTTCAAGACTTCTTCCCTAAGCTGTCTGAGGCAAAGGTCAAAGCCGGTGTCTTCGTCGGACCACAGATAAAGAAGATCCTGGAGTGCAATGAATTCCCCAAGAAGCTCACTAGTAAGGAGAAAGCGGCTTGGAACAACTTTGTCGCAGTGGTTCGGGGCTTCCTGGGCAATCACAAGGCCGAAAACTATGTGGAGCTGGTTGAGACTCTGGTGAAGATCTACGTACGGCACAATGGGCTGTAGGATGTCCCTCAAAGTCCATATCCTTGATGCTCATCTTGATAAATTCAAGGAGAACATGGGAGCATACTCGGAAGAGCAAGGCGAGCGCTTCCACCAGGATATACTGGACTTTGAACGCCACTACCAAGGACAGTATAACGAGAACATGATGGGAGACTACATTTGGGGTCTGATTCATGAAAGTGATTTACAGTATAACTGTAAATCCCGAAAAACTACTCACTTCTAAATCTTTTGTAGTCATATTTGTATTACTTTAGTATAAATACATGTTAATTTGGATTCATATGTTGTTTTTTTCTGACTTTATGTGAATGAAAAGACCGTTTTCTCATTGGAAATAGGTCAATTTCAAAATATCACTATCCTGGTCACAAAAGCAAAGTTTGTGGGGAATAATAGCCATTTTCTATACTTTTGAGGCATAAGCAATTAGGAAATAACACTTACTACCCAGGAACAAAAATTGTGTTACATAGTGTAATAATAGTAATTTTTTCTCTCTCTAAAGAAGTAGAACAAATGTTTCCAGCTTTCCAAAAGAATGAACACAGTAATGTTCTGTTTTATTACGTTTAAAGGACAACACTTAAAATACATAACAAAACGGTTTTATCCTAAATAGAACACGTGACCCAAAACTGTGTGTTTTACATGATTTACCGAACGCATTCTGGATCTAAATGGGAAGCCCGTGTAAAAGCGACTTTTCAGAAAAGAATAGGGCCTACAATCATTATAATCATTATAGAACAACTACGCACTTCCAGTTTCACAGTGTGTTGTATAGAGTACCGCTTTATATATACGTTTATATATATATATATATATATATATATATATATATATATATATATATATATATATATATACACACACACACACACACACACACACACACACACAGCCAGTGTAAGGGCTAAAACAAAACCTGAACACAAGACATATACAGCGGTAGAGTTCACAGCTGCACAGACTAACCGAGTGTTTTCCTCAGAGGATAAAAGCAAACAGCTCCATACACCCTGACCTCTTTTATGGACCCGACTTGAGTCATTGGAGCTCATTTCCAGAACATGCACCTAGCATTTCACTTGCAGCTTTTTAACTTGTAGATATCTCCTTGTCACTAACTGCCAAGTGTATTTGTATTCTGCGTCAATAATCGCAGGGTGGAACCGATT
Organism: Polyodon spathula; assembly: GCF_017654505.1. Lineage (NCBI taxonomy): Eukaryota > Metazoa > Chordata > Actinopteri > Acipenseriformes > Polyodontidae > Polyodon > Polyodon spathula. Next base: position 7,778,892 of record NC_054534.1, read on the forward strand.
CCTGTCGACTCCAGGGAAGTCCCGGGCACCATGCACACGTTAAGGCTGTGCCAGTTTTCATTGGACGGCATTGTTATGTATTGTTTTGCTAAATTAGTAATAGTTCACAATTTGCAATTTAAGGATAAATAAATAGCTCATATATAACGAATCATAATTTTTCTTACATTCATTTAAAAGTCTTAATAGATTATTTGAAACAGGAACATTTGTAACCCGCAACAAATCTATCAGTCTTTAGGCTACCTAGTTGAATTGTATGTATGTATGTATGTATGTATGTATGTATGTGTGTATGTATGTATGTAAGTAAGCGTGGATGGATTGCTTTTCTTAACATCTTAAAAATTAAACATGTTGTTGTTATTTTCGATAAAATACCAGTGGCGTACATTGGCTTGCATATTAGGATCCATTAAGTTTCAATAAAACCATCATAAGGAACGCCAAATCACAAATCACGTATAAAGACTTCATGGCGCAGACTGTATAGCAGTTAAAGTCATTGCAGCATGTTCATTAGCTCTTAAATGTTTTAAAAAATGTAATAATAATAATAATAATAATAATAATAATAATAATAATAATAATATACGGTCATAGACAATGCTATGGTAACACGTACACGTTTGACGCAGATTTCGTTGTAACCTTGTCATGTTTAATTTTAATGTGCTTTATTTCGAAGTCATTCTGGACACGTAGCTCACAGCGGAACATATTTCTTTCCGGCATGGCCTCTCACATCTCCACACACAAACACGACAAAACCCGCACTTCTGCTGTTCCCATACAATACAAAAACAGGCGTTTAGCTATTTATAATTGAGAATAGTAGCATGCAATTCACATTATGGAAACCTACGCATTTACCCTGACATAGCCAGCATTAAAGCGTTTAACCGTAGGTATAGTCATAACGGTAACAATAAGCCATTAGAAGCGCATAGTCCCCAAGATAATCGACATTTGGGATCTCTGCATCAATTAAAACTGTAATCACATTTTACAATAAGGTATATATTATCTACTTTTAAATCCACAAAGTTACTATAGGCCTAATGGTTTATTTTTTTATTGGCCACAATATAAGCACGTGTGGAATGTTTGCTTCACGTGAATGCAATAGTAAATATGTTTTAAGCACCGAGCCGTAGTTTAATTAACTGGCATGGATTAAAAAATGTGTTATTTTCTAACTAATAGGGTGCAGGGGTCAGTGAGAATGACAAATTACACATTTAAAATGTATAAACCAAAACCTCAGAGCTATAACCAAAAATACAATCCAGCCACTTTCAAGCTGCCTGGAACAAACCTTTTATTTATTTTTTTAAACTGTTGTAAATTCAGCACCGAGTAAAAAACGTTGCCAATATGACCCACCCTACCTTTGCATCTTTTAATAGTTTTCCTTCATTTTTCAATTGCTCTAAATTGTCCTTTAATGAAATAACTAAAAAAATAAAAGGCAGAATAAACCTGCAACAGCAACACTGGCAGCCGGCGCTTGTAACCTTTAACCGGCATTTTTTTCTTGCGCATAATTTTGTTTTTCTTAATTGTTAAACCTCCGGAGCATATCCTCCAGTTAATTCATTTTACTGACAGGCTATTTTTAGTATGCGTACAATATTTTCAGAATTATGCATGTTCGCTCTTGTGTTGTTTTTTGGGCTTTCAGATTAATCTGTGAATGCTTTAAATTTGGGGAAACTTCTTACGCTAACCCACAAGATTCCGAGTGTCTCAAAAACAGTTAACTTTAATGTGAGCAGATGTGTTGCCCTGTCGCGCTGAAAGATTGAGAGAGTCTATTGACAAGTCCTAGCTGATTGTAAGGAAGCAACGGCTCCTAACACAGAAACAGGTATGTAAGGCATTAAATTTTAGTGCGCAAATGAACGCGGGATGTGTCTTTTTGCACAATGTGGCAACGTTTGTTTATTATTATTATTATTATTTCTCACCACTTCTACTTAATTATGCTAACACTTGCAGAAAAATCAAAACAAAGTGTATATTTTAATTATTCATTTTGATTAAAAAAAATAATAATTAAATACTCCTTTAAGTCTCATATATAATGTTAACGCCTATAGGTCGTTATTTTGCCAGGTCGTTTAATAGTACCTTTGTCGTGTGTGCTCCTAAACCCTTAAAACTGGAGACTATCTCTTTAGTACCTGTTTTACATTTTTTCTTAAGGTTTTGTTTTCTTTACTAGCTATGAGACATAGTTATGTTTTGCTACGTGCAACATTTATCCAGCACGCGTCGTTGACTGTATGTATGGATTGACTTTGTATACAGCGAGGTGCTGAATCAATCACATTCAGAAACGAAGAGGTCAATTCTTCATAGTCACGCTAATGGCACTTTATGAATACAGCTGATCAGTCAGTGACGCGTGTAAATATCCCATGCCTAGAGATGGTGAGCAAGTAGAATGAACATGTATTCGATTAGAAGTTCAAGACCAACCCAACAAATACAAGTGTATTAAAGTAACCCCATATTAAACAGTGAAGAACCCGCTCCTCACCTCAAACACGCTTCATGGTTACTATCCTAAAAAGAAAGGCGAGCACATTAATGTCACACATAGAATATGCCTACAGCTGGGAAGCTTCCTTTGGGCACAATAACTGCTTTTAAAATGAAGTTCATTTTAATTTTTAGTTTCTTGCCACAATGCATGAAGTTTTTTGTTTCTTTAGCAATGATTTAGTGACATAAATCCGGTTGGTAATTGATTTTGATGTTAAACATCTAGTCTCTTTATAAAGTCAATCCAAACCTGAGATCCTTTTTGGCTATAGGAATGTGTTCAAGTCCCATAAACTACCTCAAGTAATACACTCGAAGCTTCTAGGACATTGAGACCGTACATATAAAGTTTTGCATTGGTAGCATTAAATCCCACATGTTGCCCTATAAGGCTAGACAAACATACTCAATAGATCGAATACTATCCTTTGTGAACCGTGCACCCTGTCTCTAGGGCTTTTGGAGAGACAACGTTTGCAAATAGGTTAATTACCATTGCCTGTAAATTAGACCAGTCAGTGGCCCCTTTTCTACAGTTCCGAATGAAAATATATTTTTTCTATTACAAAAATATTTAGTCACTACTGAGCTCGCTTTAAATGTGAATCACACACACACACACACACACACACACGCATTTTAAAAATGAAATACAGACCATCGGCAGCTCATTTAAACTGCGGCGGGTAAAACCAGGAAAAAAAAAGAAGAAAAAGATTTTCCTTGACTTCGGGCGAAACAGGCCGTCTGCTTTCTTCACCTCCCACAATATCTTTATTGTTGTGTATAATTTTCTAGCTCTGCAACACAACATACATTTCCCTGTGGCTGTGGGCTGATTTGTGTTTTAAGTGGAACAAAACAACCATTCATACTGCCAGAGCATGGAAGAAGCTGTTGTGTATTAATATTTGTACATTATGTAGCATAACAGTCAGCTAGAAGGCTTTACCGCCGGAGTGGAATAACACGCCAAAGCAATGTCTTGCTGTCAGAGACTGATTACAACATTTTATACACTGCAGGGCAGGTGATTTTAAATCAATTTCTCCAACTACCAACCTCTCTATCCATGTGGACCACCTTGAGATGAAGCCAAACGCGTCATGTTTCTCAACATGCACACATGAGGTTGAGTTTGAAGTTAAAGACAGATGTGCACTATACTGAGTGGCTATACACCCTTGCATTGAATTGGCGTTTCATTTTTTTAAACTAATTTGAGAGTGCACTAAACCCCGATGTGTGACTGCAGGGCTCACACAAATCTAGACCTACCTGTAGCGCACATCTGATCCCCATATGCTCTTTTCTCTTCTCCATGAATATGCCATCTTACTGCATTGAAATGACCTCACACGTGCATCTTCAAACATTGCTACCTGACCACAAAAATGCACCAAAAACGCAACATCTGTACTTGTTTTCAAATTAAACCCCCGTTGCTTTACCAAATATCACTGCACTCTTGACATCTATAGCACGTGACGATAAACAAGAACATCATTCCAAAGCTAATCTCTCTGCGAGTTAAACGCTTTCCCTGCTTTTCTTGAGTTTAAATTCAAAATTCTCTAGATGGGTATCAGCAAAATTGTCTATTTATCTCAACTGTATTAACAAGTGATAAATCTGTGTAGTTTCGGCCCATTTATCAGATCGTTTTCGGGAAATTGCATGTCTAGTTTTATTGAAAGATAGACTATACACTTGTTTCTCTCTCTCTCGCTTTTTCGCATAGGATCTAATGTAATGACTGTGTAAATGTCTTTTGACACACACGATGAAGGGTCTTTAGCAGTACAAAGCGTGTCAAGTCCCTTGCTTAGTTCAAGGGAATAGTTTGGTGTCATATTAAAATTGCTTTACATAAACCAATTTTCTCGACGGAATGGTAAACACAGACTCGATTGAACGGCTAGATGAAGAAACAGATGGGATATCACAACCATTTTCCCAAACTGCAGCAGACTTCTAGGACAATTAAGAATGGTTTGCTTTCAATGGCAAAGGAAACAGCTTCCCATGCTGCCAAATGTCACGTAAATAAACCCAAGGCACAACATTTCCACTTTTTCCTCCACCAACCGTTAAATGTACAATACACTTTTTAAAAAATCGCTAAATGTAATTATGAAACCAAATGAACAAATGCAATCGTTTCACTGCATGCTGCAGGCTATGGTATTGCTGGAATGTAATCAATACATGATCTATGCGTGTCACAAAGAGGCTATATCTTATATCGTTACAGGTTATTAACTAAACTGCTTTACAAACAGTTGATAAGCATTTCGTAGAACGTTCCGTCTTCCATGTAATGAAATGAAACCCTGGTTGCCTATGAAGCATGTAAAGCCCTTCCGTCATTTAGTGCGCTTTCGATGTCATTGGTAGAAATGCCAGTCAGCAATACTCCTCTTCTCCATGTCTTTAGTGAATGTCAGGTTTCTGGAATGAGCTACGTTTGCTGCAGAAACGATGAGTCAGGACTAGAGTGCTGTTTTTTTTTCCTCTGGGTCATTAAAGAGAACAGTGGCGACGATTAATGATGCGTGGGTAACCAGGGACACAAGACGCACTCTGACGTGACTCTTTTTGGAGCGCAATATTTTGCAATAACTATATCTGAAGGGTGGTCTGAGCAGAACAAACAAAACATTAATTAAAAACAGAGACGAGATGAATAATACACGTGTTTGTTAACAATTATTTATGAGACGCACAGTAACTCCATTTCCGTTATCCTATTGCAGTTGAAAATTATTTGGCAGTGTTACTTGTGTTCAAAAGCTCAGTCCAGTTTTACTGTTGCAATGCTGCATAGACCTACTAACTGCAGCACTGCGTATTTGTTTGGTCTCAGAGGTTGGTTGTGAAGTAATTATGCGTGCCTGTGTGTGTTTGTTTGTTTGTGTCATTACTGAATAGCCATGTAATGTCAACATGTAATATTAATTATTTTAAACTGTCCTATATATATATATTAAAAGGAGATGTTAGAACCTGTAGCTGTTCTTGATATATCACCATGGTTAATAAATGTGTTTGCTTGATTTATATGACTTAGCATTACTGAAAAATCCATTCTCAAGTAGGCCTATGTACCGTACAGTGAACAGCGGCGGTGACATTAGATATAATATTTTTTTATGGGTGAGTGTTTTATATTATGCAATGAAGTATGTGTACAGCTGTGTTTTGAGGAGACCTTAGCTGTGAGGCTCAGAGCAACAATGTTTTGGTTGACCTTTGATATGACCCCGCATTAAACAATGGTTTTATGGGTAAACTAAATGACCATGTCTTGCCGTCTTTGCCAAATTAATGAGACAATGTCACCTTTAGTTTACAGTTCAGTCATAAAGCAGCCAAGTGGAAAAGCAAGTCAAAGATTGTTAAGCAGCCTCATGCAAAGTTTAAAAGAGAAGAGGAGCTTTCCTTCTGGTCTTTTCTATTCCCTGTAATACACCTGGCTGTTCTTTCTTTCTTTCTTTCAGAAAATGTTGTATTATTGTTGTTATTGAACTCTGGGTTACAACAACAAATAATAATAATAATAATAATAATAATAATAATAATAATGAATGATGCAATGACCTATACACAAATAAGGCATTGCTCTTTCCAGCTTCCTATTATTTATTTCCTTTCTATTTAATTTTTATTTGCTATTTTGTTATTTATTTATTCATTCATGTATTTATTTTCAAATTTATTTAATTTCCAACCTCACACACCCGGGACAAAAGCAAACGTACAATCTGTACCGTATATCCCTGAGGTGGGTCATTTGGCCGTGACATTCACCAAGCCAGTGTTTATGAGCTTTGTTGCTATAAAAAAACACTATTAATTCTGTGATATCATCTCATCCTCCAACGCACACTTGATTTTTATCAGAACGTCCAGTAACCATCACATTAGCATGCTTCAGTGGAAAATGCGTCTGCGTTTACAAAGAGGCAATCTCTCAAGGGACTCCATGCAACAAACAGAAACTCCACAGTCCATAATGGCTTTTCCATTTACCATGGTTTTGTTTTCCTTCTTGTGAAAACAACCCTTATGCATAGGCTAACAATACCCCTATAGCTCATTCAGCAGAAACAGTATGTAATCTATAATGGGCCTTCATGGGCCTTACAGCAGTTAGCAGAAAAAACTGAGACAAATGAGGGCTGAGTAAAAATGTAATTAAGAAATTAGAATGTACAGTATTTCATGAAGAAATGCTAACAATCAGTCTCAAATATGGAAACAAAAAGGGAGACAGAGGGGTAAAAGAGACTTTAACTAAGCGTAAGTGATGGAGCCATTTTCTTTACCGACTGTCTGTTGGCTCCTTCCCAAGCTGAAAGTGACCATGCCACAGAACTTTAGCTGACTAAGAGCATCTGAAGGTCACCGTCCTTGATTTTGTCTGCATGTAAAAACTATGAGGCAAGACTTTTTTCTGCAAGCTGGGAATAACAAGAAGAGACAGGAAAAGGTAGGAATGGATAAGAGCGCAAACAAAAGTATGCAATGTTATACGTTACAGCAAAGTATCATCGAGATAGTTCTCTAAGGTCTGCTAAGGTTCTCGATATTCGCTGGGTCTTCTGTTGGAGGTTCCTTCTTACCGTTCTACTTTTAATCCTTTTTGACGCCTCGTTACACCGACTCCCTTCCGTCGTCTGTCCGTAAACACCTTCTTTTAAACCCCTCGGAAGTAAGTCGTCACCAAACTTTTTCCGAAGATATCTATATCTATCTCTATATATATAGATATATATTATATATATATATATATATATATATATATATATATATATATATATATATATATATATATATATATATATATATATATATATATATATATATATATGACTTATGATGCAGACATGTTGTGGCATCGGACAGTGTACTTGCATTTTAGCTGAACTATGTAAATTATTTTGTTTACAATGATGAAGTACAGGTAATTATTTGTAATGACAGGTAGACATGCTTTGACTCAGTAACCTCCTATCTTATGACACTGCCTTGTGAAAACGTCCATGAAAACAAGAGTGTTTCTTTCTTCACCTGCTTTGCACAATACCTCAATCGTTTCGATCCCACAACTGAGAAAACAAACCACAGGATGAATCAAGTAATGACAAATACATAGAATTGCACATGAACTTCCAATTGCACACTGAATGCATGCACAGCTCCAGCATTAATTGAAATACAGTAAATAGAAAAAAGTAATTTCTAATGTTCTGATACTTTTTGAATAACATTGAAATGTAAACAAACAGGTGCACTCTTGTTTTGGAAACCCCCAATTACACAAAGCTAATGGAATAATATTAAGAACAGATGTATGTTATAATAAATGTAAACTGCGATCACGTTGAGTATTCCAGTATCTGCAGCCATTACCTTGCACAGACATCGTCAGGGCATTGGCACTGTGTTTTGAGAAAGACGTTGAGAAGAGGGAGATGTGGGCAAATGGTCCTTAGTTTCATAATTGTAAGATTAGGGGGATTGACTAATAATAAACATTAGCCACTTGAAGTTTACACTAAGCAGAACCTTTTTAATTTAGTGTATTCAAGTTCTTGTGTAATATGATTTTTGAATATATTGTTATTTAGCGTGAATAATGACCAGTTGTAGTGAAAACATGTATAAAGGCTAAATGAAGAGATAGTGATTTTACTGTATGCACCAAATAGATGAGGCTACAGTATGGAAACTGACAATGAAGTGATGAGAGAGTATTGTTATCCAGAGTATAAAAGCAAAGCGAGTCCGAGCTCAACATTGAACAGATTCACACCCAGCCACAGACTGACAGCAGTGGCGCCACTCCCACTGAAGGAGCTGACCTATTTATTGATAGATTGATTTGCGATTGATTAATTAAAAAGGATACACTATAAATCTCTGTACATCACTGTATCAGACATCTTGTTTATTATTGTGTTCTCGGATGTTATGGCATCACCATCCTTCTCAATTGAGATATACCATCTTGTTTATAGTGGTGTCCATTTAAACTAGCATGTTCACAGCACAGTTGAATGAGTTAAAATTAAAAGAAGCTAAAGTTTTTTTTTTTTTTTTTTTAAACCAAGCAGTAATATGTACAATTGCGTACCATATGTTATTATTCTTGATAATTCCCTCTTTTCAGATTATTAATGATCCCTTTGGTTTTCTCACTGTTAATAGAGAAACACTCATCTCTAATGGAGATATTTTAAATGATATAATCAATTGATTAATTGATATAATCAATTTTCAAAGCACAAAACACTCCTGCAAGTTAACAATAGCATAGGCTGAACGACTTATTTGTCTCTGAACAAGCATATTCGTGTAGTATTGTTCCATTTGTTTTAATGTATCTATATGTATGTACTTCATGGTATGAATCTGTTACACCTGTATTTTTTACCTAACTTTGGACGAGAATAAAAAAAAATAGCATTTAGATAATACAAGCTGGACTTATTATTATTGAATATCAGAAAGTTATCAAATACTATACAACTGTAATTGTATTCTAAACTTTGATTTTACAAAAAGATTACCTCCTGCTCCATTACGCATGGTCAACCAGCCCTACATTTTAGACATTTGCCTTTTTATTAATGATACAGGGATGATATTGTATTTTTCTTGCAGTTTATTTCTAGAGAAAGCCACATTACCAATTGACTGCCATAATGCGATTGTTCATAACTGAGCACAGCCATTATACCTCTGCTATGTTTTAAGCAACACAAGCAATCCTGCCAGGAGGTGTATTCGAGCGACATGCTTGTTGTAGGTATGCAATGTTACACAACATTCATGGAATAACAATTTCATGATCTGGGTGAGCAACTGTTATCACCGCCCTCACTAATGCATTCTTGGTGAAAAATGCATGGCAGCCCATTATTTCCTTGATAGCAAAAAAGCAAATACTTTGACTTGCTCAGAGGTTGAAGAAAGCATTAGAAGTGACATATCTGGTAATATTGAGATAGACACAGATCTTGGTATGAGCATCATTTGGAAAGTGTGGGAAAATGTTTGGCATGCTTTTGTGCACTGCAATGTATTTTGCTGGTTTTGCACTAGTTTTACTTAGTTTTCAAGCAACACTGCCAAAATTGTTGCTTTAAAGTTAAATTCATAATAGCTCAATCTACTTATTTATTTGTAGTAATTTCCCCCTTTAATGATCTCTCTAAAATGATATCAAAATATGTCCAGACATAAAAGTAAACTGAAAACTGATATTAAATTCTGATTTGTGATGGAGTGTATAGCTTTTTTTTATGCAATCCTACCCTATCCCATAGATCACTGCAATCAAGAATAGCAGGAATACTGACAGAATGAAAAACAATGGCTCTAGAAGAATGAATACCAACAGCATGAAAAACAATGGCTCTAGAAAAATGAATACTGGCAGTATGAAAAACAGTGGCTCTAGAAGAATTAATACAGACAGAATGAAAAACAGTGGCTCTAGAATAGACCACTGCAATAAAGTACAGCAGGAATAATGACAGTATGACAAACAATGGCTCTGGAAGAATGAATACTGACTGTGAAAAACAATGGCTCTGGAAGAATGAATACTGACTGTGAAAAACAATGGCTCTAGAAGAATGAATACTGACTGTGAAAAACAATGGCACTAGGAGGGACCACTGCGTCATGTGATTTCTTCAGCATCATGAAGTGTCTTTGTTTTGATGGCTCTGATTGAAGCTTATGGGAACTGCACCCTATTTTCCCTTTTAAAGATTGATCTTTGGGCTTGACTCTCAAAGCTATTTACTTCAAGTCACCATGAGTGGAATTTTTTCTGAAAGCGAAAAAATGTACAGTTCTAAAACAGATTTGACACAAATTAACTTTTTTTTTTTTAATGAAATGTGTTTATTTCTGGGTTTTTTTGTTCTAAATTATCATTTTAGATACATTAAAAGTCTAAAAACGTTTGTCACTGCATTTTTAATTTCTTTTAGTTTCCTATATTAGCACTAGTGATTGTTTAATATTTATGGATAGGTGATAATTCCAATTGAAGAAAAGAGGCATACAATCGTGCAGGAAAATCCAAAACATACGACCCACATTTTATAATGTAAAAAAACTAAAAAACAAACCCTCAAAAACCTTCCACAATTTGAAAACCTGTCCACAGGTGTACATTGTAATGGGGTGTTACCTTAATGAGTTTGTGATGTCATGTGTGTCGGCTGCGTGATTTCACACCGGTTGAATCTCTGAATCTCTGGATTCAACCCAAATGGTGAATAGAGCAAATGTTTCTTTATCCCTGCTGCAATCTGGCTCATGGTCTGTGTCAAGCAACAAATATATGAATAAACAGAACAAACAGAAATGTTCCTTGCGGAAGTGAAACCTTCACGCAGACGTGGCTGTTTGTTATTTCTTCACCCATCATACATTTTGTCTCGCTCAACCCGGATCAAAGCAAGGGGCTTATGTAATTCTGATATGCAGTATATTTTGTGTTGGTATGTAGAGAGTTTAATATATGACTGTATTTCAGCAAGATTCTATTGAATAATTTAACTGACCTGTAATTGAAAACCAAAGTGATTCATTTACTCTTCTGACTTCAGAATTATAAATCATGCCCTTTTTTTGCATTGGCCAGTGCAACTATCATGTATTATACCAATACAAATCTGTTTTTAAAATGTTATATTTATTGAAATACTAAAGTTATTATACTATCCTTGATAGTTTGTTCTGTATCAGATGTCTTTTTGATTAAGAAAATGTAATCTGCCAATTTACCCTATCAAATGAACAGTGTCTGCTTTGTCTACTACTTTACAGAAGCACCAGAACTCAAGCAGTTCTGTGATAATTAAGTTTTGTGATAGCATTGCAATGATCTTCTGCTTTCATCACTGTCTATGCTGCCTTCCAGAACTCTTACGACTGCTCCAAGTTGCACACACACTTTCAGAGGTATGTGTTCAGCTCAAGTCAGCCTTGGGAAGATATACACTCTGTGCGAGAGACCTGTGAACTCAGCCATCAGGAAGGATTTTTGCTCCATTATTAATGACCTGAACCTTCAAAGTGACCTTTATTTCAGCCTGTGTTGAATCAGCAGATGTGAGAGAAACATGCCCACAGGAACACCCCTTAAACTGGGCAAAGAACAGAGAGAAAGAAAAAAGAATGAAAAAAAAACAGGGTTACTTTTACTGGAGCTCTGTGAAAAATTATTATTTTGAGGTAAGTGTCTTCACAAAGGGACTTCACATTTACTTTTCTTTTGTTATTTGTTTTACTGCCCTGATATATTTGTATGGGGTTTGCAATCATTCTAAATGGATCTTATTGCAATTACTTCAGGTCCTTTCATCAGAGTTCAGGAACTACTCGCCAATCTTAGTTTCCTGCCACAGATACCTATATTACAGGCCAGGGTCATTATAGAAGTTAGAGCCTGTGCCAGTGAATGCTCTGCCACTTCGAGTGCTATTGTTCTGCTGGCTATGTGCTGCGGTGCATGAGAGGGTGCAGGCTCTTTCTAATGTAAAGACAGTTCGGATGATCTAGAATACTCGTTTACAGCAGGACACAAGAACCTCGCACCTGCTGACATAGCAAAAACAAACATGTTTCAGAAGCACTCAGGAGGGTTGCAAACATCGTAGAAAGATAAGAGTCAGTAGAGGAAAGCAAAGACAATTAAAATTGAAGCTGCTTACTCTAATATCTATTTGCCTTTATTTTTCTTGCTGTTTTACAATTGTGCTTGTGCGCTGGTGTAAACTCAACACTCAGTTATAGCACAACATTCAGTTATAACACAACACTCGGTTACAGCACAACACTCAGTTACAGCACAACACTCAGTTATAACACAACACTTAATTATATCACAACACTCAGTTACAGCACAAAACACAACACCCATCCCTACCTGCTCTTGAGAGCACTTCATCGGCAGGAATTCCTTTTCAGTATGTTGTTTTTGATCAATTGAATACAGCCCAATATGTTAATATATGCAGGGATCATTTTTTTATGATACAGTTTATGGCAGCTCCCTAGTTGCCTATTTTTAAAGCACCGGATTAACCCCTGGTGGCCCATAACTTGATAACAATGGTTCTTTATAGAAAAAAGGATTCCTGAGAAAGCATAAACAATCCATATGGTTCTATGACAAGGTGCTATAAGGTACCAAAAATTAACTGAATTCCTCAACAGCATGGTGGTCCCTATCCAAAAGAAGAGAACCTCAAAACATGTACGTGAGTGAATCACACTTTGGTTGTTCCTATTAGAACTTGAACAGATGCCCACAAAAGTTCTGAAGTGGCTTATGTGGTCAATCTCTTTATTTTCCCACCTTTCTCTTACTTCTTTTTCTGATGCTTAAAATCACTGTCAGTGGTTGCTGAGTGCCTGGCTTATTTAGAGAACTTCCAGATTTCAAAGGGAATCATATGATGTGGTTACCTTTCATCTCTGCTGGCCCCATTTTCTTTATACTGTGGGACAAGCAACATTGAAAGGGCCCAGTAGCTAGGGTTCTACAGGCACATATAATGCGAGGTGTATTCTGAAACAAAACTAATTATTACTATACAATTGTGGAAGGGTGGTGGGTAAGTCACTGACTCAGGAGGCAGGCAGGTGGATTTGGCAACACCGCACAGGTGCCCAGTTTTATTCTCGGGTGCTATTTTTAAGTTTATCCCGCAGATGACGCTGTGGGTCCGTGGTCTGATTTACCAACGATTGTAAACAGAACCACGGGCATACCAAGCGATGGTACACAATACCGGCGCCTTGCAGGTGCTCAAAGAAATAATAATGAAAACAGAAGGCAAAAATAACAAGGGAAAAAATAACACAATCACAAAGCTACAAATAAAAGGTGCTGCACTCTGCAGCAATAGCCCGGTCGCCGCTGCCTGTGCGACCCGGATCTCCGTCCTACGCTGCCGGCTACCTAGCCTGCTCTGTTATACTTTTAAGGGGTCTGCCCAAGGGTTCCCCGCCCTCACTGTCTTGCTGTGACACTTTCGTGACTTTTTCTCTCCCGGCTGGTTCTCGGTCCGCGACCAGCATTTCCGCACTCTCAGCGCGTCTATAAGGGCAGACCTGAGGAAACAGCAGAGCATTATTTTATAGGACCAACAATCTCCCAAGACTCGCCTCTCAGCCATTCAGAGAGAGGGAAAGTCCACACACCCACTTTCCCACCTCCCCGTGTCACTGCCATAACTCACAGGCGGTTGTTGGACGACTGCCGCCCTCTTCTTGCAGCCCTGTGAACACGCCAGCAGAGTCAGCACAGATCTCTCCCTGCTACATATCCTTCCCCTCAGAATGACACTACCGGTTTGTTCGAAAATCTTACACCCACATGCCTTCCTGAGAGAAAAAGTTTGCGTTTTGATGCAGCTTTCCTGCTCGGTGGACTACCCTGAAGGCATAGGGCTGCAAGGCCAAGTACCACCGTGTGATTCTGGCGTTGCTATCTTTCATCCGGTGAAGCCATGCTAAGGGGGCATGATCTGTAACCAGGGTGAAGTGTCGCCCCAGGAGGTAGTACCGGAGTGACTCGACTGCCCATTTTACTGCGAGACACTCCTTCTCGATGGTGCTATAATTTTTACCACGGGGAAGGAGCGTCCTGCTGATATACAGGACTGGGTGCTCGCTTCCCCGAACCTCCTGCAACAACAGTGCCCCGAGACCTGTCTCTGACGCATCCGTCTGCAGGGTGAACCTCTTACCAAAATCCGGGCTGCATAGCACTGGCTTACTACACAGCCTCCGCTTCAAGGCGAGAAAGGCCCTCTGGCACGACTCCGTCCACTGAACCGTATTTGGGGCAGCCTTCCGGGTGAGGTCTGTCAAGGGAGCAGCGAGCGTAGCGAAGCTCTGGATGAACTTTCTATAATAGCCCACTAGTCCCAAGAAAGAGCGCACCTGTTTTTTTGTTGTAGGAACCGACCAGTCAGCCAAGGCTTTCACCTTAGCAACTAGCAGTCTGATCTGGCCGCCCCCTACTTGATACCCCAAATACTCTGACTCACTCTTCCCAATGGCACACTTCTTTGGGTTAGCAGTGAGCCCCGCCTCCCACAAGGATTGCAGCACCGCCGCTACCTTACACAGATGACTCGGCCAATCCTCACTGTGGATAACCACGTCATCTATGTAAGCAGCGGCGTACTGCTGATGGGGCCGCAAGATGCGATCCATCATCCGCTGGAAAGTGGCGGGTGCTCAGTGCAACCCAAAGGGCATGGTCCTAAATTGGTACAACCCGAAGGGAGTCGAAAACGCCGTCCTCTCTCTAGATTCCGGAGTCAGGGGTATCTGCCAGTACCCCTTCGTTAAATCCAGTGTCGTCATAAAATAAGCTGTGCATAGACGCTCCAGTAACTCATCTACCCGGAGCATTGGATAAGTGTCAAATTTCGATTTCGCATTGATTCGTCTGAAATCAATGCAAAATCGAGTTGACCCGTCTGGCTTATCAACTAAAACGATTGGACTGTTCCAGTCACTTTGGTACTCTTCTATTACCTCCAGTCTCAGCATTTCGTCAATTTCCGCTTTTTTATTACCTGTCTTTTACGTTCAGGTATACGGTACGGCCCCCGGCTCAATATTAATGTGATGATGGGCTACTCGAGTCTGCCCCGGGACTGAAGAGAACACGTCAGGAAACTCCGCCACCAGACCATGAGCCTGACATTTCTGCGTTGGTGTCAGATTCTCAGCAATCTGTACCGATCCTTTTCTTGCCAACACAGAATGATCAGGTCCCAGGTCCGTGACGTCATCTGCATGCACCACTAACAACGCCTTTGGTTGCAACCAAGGCTTTAAGAGATTGATATGATAAATGTGTTTCTCTGTCCGTCGCTCTGGCTGGCAGATCTCATAGTCCACCTTCCCAACCTGGCGTGTAACCTCAAAGAGTCCTTGCCACTTAGCCAAGAGTTTCGACTCAGAACTGGGTAATAACAGAAGTACCTTAGCCCCCAGCTGAAATGTGCGCAACCGGGCTCCTCGGTTATATTGTGTCTCCTGTCTGTGCTGTGCCTGCTGCAAATTGTCATGTACCCATTTCCCAAAAGACTCAAGACATTTGCGCAGGTCCAACACATACCGGACGGTATTGGTTGAATTGTCCTGCTGCTCCTCCCACATCTCTCTGACCAGATCGAGCACGCCCCGGGGTCTCCGCCCATACAGCAGCTCGAATGGTGAAAACCCTGTGGAAGCCTGGGGAACCTCTCTGATCGCAAAGAGAAGGGGAGGAATCAGCTGGTCCCAGTAACGCACATCACTACGAATAAACCTGCGCAACATGCTCTTAAGGGTCTTATTAAAGCGTTCCACCAAACCGTCGGTCTGAGGATGAAACACAGAGGTCCTAATGGTTTTAATTCCCAAAAGCTTACATGTTCCGCGGATTAGCCGGGACATAAAATTGGTGCCTTGATCGGTTAGTATCTCCTTGGGAATCCCCACCCGGGAGAAAACCTTTACAAGCTCGTTGGCAACAGACTTAGCGGACATAGATCGGAGGGGAATAGCCTCTGGATAACGCGTAGCATAATCCAGAATGACAAGTAGGTGGGTGTATCCTGCCACGCTCCTCTCTAATGGCCCAACTATGTCCATCCCAATATGCTCAAATGGAGCTTCCACTATCGGCAAAGGCACCAGTGGGCCTCATGGAACAGCTCTAGGGCTGGCCTTTTGACATTCTCCACAACGCTCAAGAAACCGCTTGACATCGCCATCCAGCCCCAGCCAGAAGAACTGTGACACAAGTCTTGCTTTGGTTTTATCCCTTCCCAAATGACCAGACAGGGGAATAGCGTGAGCCAGCTGCAACAAATCCTCCTTAAAAGGCTGAGGAATGAACAACTGATGATGCACTTCACCAGTCTGGGGTAATTTATCAACACGGTACAGCAGGTCTCGATTAATTTCGAAGTGGGGGTACATGGCGGCTGGTCTGAGCTCGACCAACTGACCATTAACCACCGCTGCTTGGTCAAAGAGCCTGCCCAGCACGTCGTCACGCCCTTGCTCGAGTCGGAAGTCACGGGAGCAGGCTAAGAAATCAGCTCCCATGGCTTCCAACTCGGGGTCAGGTCAGTCCCGAGCAGAGGCCGCCGAGCCAGACCCCTGCACTGGCTCCGCGACCTCCCCCACGGACTCTTCACCAACCGCCCCCACCTGAAACTTCTCCGACTCCCTCCATTGCCAGCCCTCATTCTTAGCGATCCGGTGCTCCCGTTTAGTTTTACGGGGTCTAAATTTATGGCAAAACCATTCTGGATCGCGAAAGGGAAAAATGTCTCCAATTACTTCCTCTTTCTTAACCAATAAAGAGGATGGGGCTGTCAGGGCAGCCAACCAATCTTTAAACTGCTCACAGTCCCGTCCCAGAACTACTGGTACCGGCAATCGAGGACATAATCCTACCTGCACCTGTGTCACCTGCTGGCCAATAGTCATACACACATTGATCTTGGGATAGGAGCGGACATCCCCATGAATACATTTAATATGCACCCGTCCCAATATACGTTTATGCCCCGGTAAGATTAGGCTCTCCTATACTAGAGACTGACCACACCCTGAATAAAGGAGAGCCTGGATTTTTGTACTCCACTGTCACAGGAATAACAAAACCTGTGTGCTGAAGTGACTGATGTAATTGAACACGCCTACCTGGTCGGCTGAGGTCACACTCCATCATGGGGCAGTCCCGGGCGAGGTGGCCCACCTCCCTGCACATCCAACACCTCGGTGGGCTGGTTTCTCTCCCCGAAGTTTTGGAAAGAGGGGGAAACACTGGAGCCATAAAAGATGCTCGCCCTTAAGGCGTCTGCGCGAGACCCCGGTCTGACACTGCAGCAGCCCGTGGGTATCCCCACCCTGCCCCAGTTCCCGGGCCGGGAGCTCCCGCCGACACCCTCCGACCAAATCCTGGACTACCCCTTCCCCCCAGTCCCTTCTCCCTCTCCGGGGCCAGTTGAGGGGTCGATCTGGTAGCCGCACTCCTCCCAGGCAGTTTCACAGGCGTTGGCTCCGCTGCCTGGTACTGCTCGGCTAGTTCGACCGCCCGATCCAGAGTATCTGGTGCCTGTCGCTGGACTCATAGCCACGGACCCGGGGCCAGACACTCCAGAAACCGCTCCACCACGATCAGCTCCACCAGCCTAGCTTTGGTGACCGCGTTCGGGTTCAGCCAGCCCATGGCGTAATCCTTTAGCCGGTGGGCAATAGGTCGGGGGTGCACCCCCGCCGCAAACTGCTCCTCTCGGAATCTCTTACGGTATTCATCCGGTGTGGCCCCCACATGATTCAGGATGGCTGCCTTTAGCAGGGGTTAATCCAGCATGTGCTCCGGGGACAGCGTCCTCGCAGCTGCTTGAGCCTCCCCGGTGAGTTGGGGCAACAAACAGCTAGCCCACTGGGCTTGGGGCCACATGGCCTCGAACACCTCCAAGTAGGCGTCAGGTCGATCCTCAGCCGTCATCTTGGTGGGTCTCTGTAGGGAGTGGTCTGGCCGCCCCCTGCACTGCTGCGGTGAGCGTCTGTCACAGGAGGTCCATCATTGCGGCAAACTGGGTAGCATCCATCGCTAGTCTGCTCCTTCTGTAGCTGCACTGCTTGGGGTAGTGCCAGTGAATCCCACTGCTAACACCACGTGTGGAAGGGTGGTGGGTAAGTCACTGACACAGGAGGCAGACAGGTGGATTTGGCAACACCGCACAGGTGCCCAGTTTTATTCTCGGGTGCTATTTTTAAGTTTATCCCGCAGATGGCGCTGTGGATCCGTGGTCTGATTTACCAACGATTGTAAACAGAACCACGGGCATACCAAGCGATGGTACACAATACCGGCGCCCTTGCAGGTGCTCAAAGAAATAATAATGAAAACAGAAGGCAAAAATAACAAAGGAAAAAATAACACAATAACAAAGCTACAAATAAAAGGTGCTGCACTCTGCAGCAATATCCCGGTCGCCGCTGCCCGTGCGACCCGGATCTCCGTCCTATGCTGCCAGGTACCTAGCCTGCTCTGTTATACTTTTAAGGGGTCTGCCCAAGGGTTCCCCGCCCTCACTGTCTTGCTGTGACACTTTCGTGACTTTTTCTCTCCCGGCTGGTTCTCGGTCCGCGACCAGCGTTTCCGCACTCTCGGCACGTCTATAAGGGCAGACCTGAGGAAACAGCAGAGCGTTATTTTATAGGACCAACAATCTCCCAAGACTGGCCTCTCAGCCATTCAGAGAGGGGGAAAGTCCACACACCCACTTTCCCGCCTCCCTGTGTCACTGCCATAACTCACAGGCGGTTGTTGGAACACTGCCGCCCTCTTCTTGCAGCCCTGTGAACACGCCAGCAGAGTCAGCACAGATCTCTCCCTGCTACAAAAATACTGCAACAACAGAGCTCAGAACTACTCGGAATGATCGTGGACATCAGAAAAAAGGTAAGGGAGAGTTTTAAAAATAAATAAAATAACTTTTGACTTTCCCTTTAATTTTTGAACAGGTCCCTAATAGTGTGTTTTTTAATTCACCCACATGTTTATAATCCATTGTGAGGAAGTTTATGACATTTTGGTCATTGGAGGTAAAATTGCATTTAATCATATTTCAGCTATAAATCAGTGCAAACACTACAGTCTGACTCATGGATAAGGTGCAGTGTATTAAACCTAGCTCTCTCTATAGTCTGACCCGTGGATAAGGTGCAGTTTATTAAATCTAGCTCTCTCTGTAGTATTCCTGTGGATAAGGTGCAGTTTATTAACTCTAGCTCTCTCTATAGTCTGACCCGTGGATAAGGTGCAGTGTATTAAATCTAGCTCTCTCTATAGTCTTCCCGTGGATAAGGTGCAGTGTATTAAATCTAGCTCTCTCTATAGTCTTCCCGTGGATAAGGTGCAGTGTATTAAAGCTAGCTCTCTCTATAGTATTCCTGTGGATAAGGTGCAGTTTATTAAATCTAGCTCTCTCTATAGTCTGACCCGTGGATAAGGTGCAGTTTATTAAATCTAGCTCTCTCTATAGTATTCCCGTGGATAAGGTGCAGTGTATTAAATCTAGCTCTCTCTATAGTCTTCCCGTGGATAAGGTGCAGTTTATTAAAGCTTTCTCTCTCTATAGTCTTCCCGTGCATAAGGTGCAGTGTATTAAATCTAGCTCTCTCTATAGTCTTCCCGTGGATAAGGTGCAGTGTATTAAATCTAGCTCTCTCTATAGTCTGTCCCGTGGATAAGGTGCAGTTTATTAAATCTAGCTCTCTCTATAGTCTTCCCGTGGATAAGGTGCAGTGTATTAAATCTAGCTCTCTCTATAGTCTGACCCATGGATAAGGTGCAGTTTATTAAATCTAGCTCTCTCTATAGTCTTCCCGTGGATAAGGTGCAGTGTATTAAATCTAGCTCTCTCTATAGTCTGACCCATGGATAAGGTGCAGTTTATTAAATCTAGCTCTCTCTATAGTCTTCCCGTGGATAAGGTGCAGTTTATTAAATCTAGCTCTCTCTATAGTCTTCCCGTGGATAAGGTGCAGTGTATTAAATCTAGCTCTCTCTATAGTATTCCCGTGGATAAGGTGCAGTTTATTAAATCGAGCTCTCTCTATAGTATTCCCGTGGATAAGGTGCAGTTTATTAAATCTAGCTCTCTCTATAGTTTGACCCATGGATAAGGAGCAGTTTATTAAATCTAGCTCTCTCTATAGTCTTCCTGTGGATAAGGTGCAGTTTATTAAATCTAGCTCTCTCTATAGTCTTCCCGTGGATAAGGTGCAGTGTATTAAATCTAGCTCTCTCTATAGTATTCCCGTGGATAAGGTGCAGTGTATTAAATCTAGCTCTCTCTATAGTCTTCCCGTGGATAAGGTGCAGTGTATTAAATCTGCACTTTTGGTTTGTTTGCATTGCCCCAAGGATCTTTCAGAAACTGGATATTATTATAAACTAGCAATAAGACGTCATGGTTATGTTTACCATACACATATACTAACATATTATTTGAGTTAACATAATCTAATAAAGATTACTGCTTCAAGTTTATATACTTCTGTGGCCACAGGGAATAGTGTGTGTCAACAATCTACAGCAGTGGATAGAACCAGAGTTTGCAAGCTACAAAAAACAACAAGTGATTTCATAATTGAATAATGATAGTTTTTTAATTGTTCTGTATTGGAGTTGAAATTTGATACAAGAGTATGCTATCTTGGAAATACAGAAATGATTTAAAGTAGACAGAGGCACAATACCATAGCAGCCCTGTAATTTAACAACGTGTAGGACACATGCCAGTTACTGCTAGTATTGTATCTCCTTAGAGTATTTATTTTACTATAAAATAGTAGATCTAGCCTAAAAAGAAGAAAATAATTATACCACTACTACTATTAATAATAGGGTACTACTAATACTAAACTACTACTAATAATAATAATAATAATAATAATAATAATAATAATAATAATAATAATAATAATAATAATAATAATAAAAAATAATAATAAAATCTGTTGTCAGTTATAAAGTATAGATTAATTTAATAACAATGCACATATTGATTATTTGTAGCAGCGCTATACTTGTAGTTCACCGCAATGGCACTCTCTGGTATAAACAGCCCGAGCTGAATTGGTTAAATGATTTTCCCCACTCGTATTCGCAGTTGTAGCTAAAGTTGTAACAGCTTCCTCTTTCACTCCAGGTTCATAAAATTGCAGTTGATAGTAGTTGTTCCCAGTAGAGGTTACTAAGAAAAACAAAGGCATGAATAGAGCGCATTGATTTCAGCAAACTGGGGATTGTGGGGTCATAGCCATGTCCCTCATTATAGACAAGGTCACTTCACTGAGCAACAACGCATGGCTTTTGGAGAAAGTCCAAGAACACTGGTATATATTCACTTGTATCTTTTTCATAAAGAAGATTTTCCCTCAGGGGTATCTGCTTAACTGGAGAAAATAACGATACTAAAATGTCGTCTGAGTTCGCGGAGGCAAGGAAAATGCCAAGACTAACAAAGACTGCATTTAGATGTGTAGATTTATAGATGTAATCTGTAACATCCTACTTCCAGCTCACCACTGCTACATTTCGGTTAATTTCCACATGGAGTTGTAGAAATTCTATCCCTGGTTTGTGCAAAGCGGGTCAGCCAAAACATGCTAATCTGTTAAACACATGTGCTGAAGACAGGGACCACCCCTGTGCAACTACCAGCAAGAATGTTCCTATGAGAGGCGTCCAAGCAAAAGAGGTGAAAAGGGATATCTTCAGTGATTATAGCATTGTAGCATGTGTTATTCTGTCAAACATTTAGAGTTAGGCACATAAAAACATCACCGGTCTGTAAACAACACTCCAATCCATTTGTTTTACCTTTGAATGGATTGAATAATATATTGCTTCGTCCTACACCTTAAAATAGTGTACTTGTGTTTTTAATTGTTTGATATAGGCTAGACACACCAGATTAGATACGAGTGTGTTTGTTTCTTTAAAGGGTGTATTTTACACAATAAAGTCATGATTATGGATTATCTATATCACCCTATTGCTTCTGTCTTTGTATTTGTTTTGTGTATGAAATCAAACACTGTAACTAAAAATCTTGGGAAACTGTCAAAGTAGGCAAATTAGTGATTGTCTAATTTAACTGATGACATTAATAGGACACATGCAATTCAAAGGGAACACGTACAAATGGTAAAATGTATGAGACATTTTAGAAGTTGTTTAAGATGCCTAATTAAAACAAAAAGTGGTCTAACATTGTCGCACGACTGCCTGTTGTTTCTACTACTGACCCACCATTTGTGTGTGTGTGTGTGTGTGTGTGTGTGTGTGTGTGTGTGTGTGTGTGTGTGTGTGTGTGTATAGCCCACACGCTAACAATGACTGGACCTTCAAACATAATACTTTGCGAGCACACTGGTGTACAAACACATTCTAGTTCAGCACTCTCTAGAGGGTTCATTTCACTGTTGTAGATTGTGGCATGTACCTGCCTGGATTGTTTCAGACTACTTAACTTTAATGTAAATGTAAATTACTGTTCATAGGATCCTATCATAAACGATAAATGACTATTACAGTGATATTCCTGTTCCACTGTGCATGGTTTCAATTTGGCAAATGCTTTATGACAGTAATGACAAACCCTTCCGTTACCTCTTCATTTTTTAATCTCTTCATTTTACAGTATTTTAAGGCAATGGGACAGATTCTTACAGTTATTTACTCTGAATTGTCATTAGTTCATAATTTTCTCTGAAAGGAAATGAAATGCCTGGGTGGTTTATTTTTGGTTCATTAGTATGTTCGTATTAACGACCATTTAAGTACTGTTAAGAATGTAGCCTACGATGCATGATGTTACGATCATCGTTATAGCAGGTCTGTGTGATATGTACAAGTACCTGCCTTTCAGAGGGGCATTCAACGAATACAACAAAGCACAGAGGACAATAAAGAATAATCGTGAAATGGAATACTTGATATTCACTAAAGATGGACGGGTGCTATTGAGGGACACTGTGCTCACTGGGTGATCAGGTGCTGCCTGAGAGGGTCTGCCTGCATGTATTCTGAGCTAATGAGTATACAGGTCTACATCGGCACTGCTCCTTTATAACATGAATACCCACAAGTACCGCCACCTCACTGGCACTGCGTAGGGTTATTAGATGCAATCGTTAAGAGCACGCAGCACTTCCTCAAGGTAATCTTTGATGTGAACTATTTATTAATAAGATCATTTTCTGTATAAATGCAGTGTTATACATACACACAGACATGCATACTTTGTTTTCCAAAATAACTAAGTGACAACACATGTTTAATAACAAAATGAAACATTGATGTTAAAATCCTTCAAATAAATAACTCAGGATGGTCATGAACCACCATGCATTTTAGCTTCTTAACATCAGCAGTGTGTTTGCCAAACAAATGTTGCAAACGTGTTGATAAATGATTTGTGAATATGGTGGCCCCCTGTGGCTGTGTTTTTAAAGCAGTGCTAAATGCTTAGTTACATTATGCTGAATCGTTAGTTCCTATAGGCTGCCCTTTCACAGGTGCGCACTTACTGAACTTCCTGAGGACTGGTGTGACTGTCGTGATTGGCAGACTCATTAGGCTTCTTGATGCTGGGTAGGTCCAAAAATATATATTTTCAGAATGTAGTGTAAAATTAAGTTGTTCAGAATAGTCGGCAGACAGTCTTTAAAAATACATTAAAAAACAAAAACAATGCTAATTGCACTGATATAGTTCTTCAGTTGGTGACAAATAAAAAATACCAGAGTGGAGAGAAGCGGCAAAGGCAGCCGGCAAGAAGCGCCTAGGGGTGGAGGAGCGACAGCAGCAGAGTGGAGGCAAAGTGGCAGCTCCTGCAGAGAGCAGCGGTAGAAGAGGGAGTCTGCTTGGAGTACCGCTGGTAAGTGGAGGGGCCTGGGGTATGACGGCTGTTGTGGCATCAACACCCCGTATCAAAACCGGCACGTTTGAAGGGTGGGGCAACGTGAGTGGGACAACGTGAGTGGAACAACGTGAGTGGGACACTCCCCTGGAAGTAGGTGATAGCTCCACATCACCCTACACAGTGCCGCTGCTACCGCCATTGCCAGCCAGGGAAGCCCAACAGTGCAGCCGGGGAGTGAGGCTCCACTCCCTCACAAGTAGCCGACAGCACCACACATCCAACAGGGCCCATCATTGGCATGCCAAGGACTGGCTGGGGGAACCAGAACAACCCCCTAAGAGGGAGCTGCAGGGGCCGGCAGGCTCCGCCAAACAACCACCGACACAAAATCACAGACCTGAGATAACACCACCCAGGCTCCAGCCCCGGCCGAGCAGACCCCCATCGGCCATTCCAACCCAGTCCCCACCACTCCCAGGACTGGACACTACTCAATCTGCAGTGATCGCCATCAGCTTCGTCACCAGCTCAGAAGGAACAGGCTAGACGCAAATGGTGCAGCATCACATCAAGACAGAGAAGGCCACACCCATCAAGCTGCGACCTCACCGCCTACCCCTGGCCAGACAGGAGGCTGCCGAGAAGGTACTGAGAGAGATGCAGGAAGCAGGCCTGATTGAGCCATCAAACAGCCCCTGGATGTCACCAGTCGTGATGGTTCCGAAGAAGGATGGAGAGTGGGCCTTCTGCGTCAACTACAGGCGGCTGAATGGGGTGAATGACTGAGACTCCTACCACATTGATGAGTCCCTGGACATGGTAGCAGGGTCATGGTTCTTTTCGCTGAACCTCAAGAGTGGTTACTGGTAGGTAGCCCTTGCACCAGTGGCAAGACCCAAGCCGCCTTTTCGAACATGATGCCGTTCGGGCTGTGCAACACCCCAGCGCCTTCAAATGGCTCACAAAGAAGGTTCTGGTCGGTGTCCCCTCCCAAGAATGCTTTGTTTACCTGGACAACCTGCTGGTGCATGGAGCATCCTTCCAGGCTGCCCTCGACGCCCTGTGGAGAGTGCTACGGCGAGTGACTGCGGCTGGACTCAAGTTGACTTGATGCGGCTGGACAGGTGCTGCTTCATGAGGAAGAAGGTTACCTTCCTGTGCCACCTGGTGGGAGGAAAGAAGATAAGCACCGAGCTGGACAAGGCGACTGCTGTTCTGGGGCCGACCAACAGAAACTCCGAGGATTCCTGGACCTGGCCTCCTACTATTGCCACTTCGTCCAGGACTTAGCCTGCATTGCCACTCCCCTACAATCGTTTTCCAGGAGATGGCCAGTCAGGGCAGAAGAATGGAGGCAACAGCAAGAATAGGATCCTGTACAGCCCAGCCCGGCAACACCTGCCTCCCCCTTACCTGACGGTCCTGGTTTGC
Source organism: Polyodon spathula (assembly GCF_017654505.1). Lineage (NCBI taxonomy): Eukaryota > Metazoa > Chordata > Actinopteri > Acipenseriformes > Polyodontidae > Polyodon > Polyodon spathula. The sequence goes on from NC_054534.1 coordinate 7,804,370, forward strand.
CACAATTCCGCCCAGGCCCTGCCTTGCTGGATAGTCCCCCTCTACCTGCACTCGACAGACTGCCACCTGTGGTCACCTGGGCAGCCAAGACCCCGACACCTGTAAAATGCTGCGTGGTTGGACTTTACTAAGTAACCACAGGAGGATATAATTAATTTCCAATGCAACTAACAACCAATAATCATCTCGGCTGACAAACTGACATTTTGTGCAGCCTGTTAAATGCTGCGTGGACGGTCTTAACAGGGTAGAGTTCAGTTGCAAAACACCAACATTGCCAATTTTTTCTTCTTTAACAGTCTTATAGAAATGCACACAAAAAACACCTAATTGATAACTCTCATGAGTCGACAATTCATGCCTTTTTTAGATAATGACACAACTGTTTAGCTCCAATTGATACAAAATGCATTTGTCTTGTAGTAAACTATATTCATTTGTTTAAATGTAAAGAACGACTAAATGTAGAGTATTACGGCACAACTCTTTAAGTGACTGTTAGTTTTCTTTTTTTTTTTCTCGTACTCGTAATGTGCTGTCACATTGAAACATGAAACCCGGTTTATATCATGACCTGCTTTATATCACAAACGATGCCTGCAGGGCCATCATGATATAAAGCAGGTTCGTGTGTGTGTGTGTGTGTGTGTGTGTGTGTGTGTGTGTGTGTGTGTGTGTGTGTGTGTGTGTGTGTGTGTGTGTGTGTGTGTGTGTCTCATATATATATGGCGATTCTTTATACTGCAGAACAGGTTATAATAATAATAATTTTTATATAGTGCCTTTTATAATGGACCACCATCACAAAGTGCTTTACAAGATATGAGACTAGGGTGTGTGAAGTATGCATCAGCTGCAGTCACTTACAACGTCTCACCTGAAAAATGGAGCACAAGTGACTTGCTCAGGGTCACACAGTGAGTCAGTGGCTGAGCTGAGATTTTAAATGGGGACCTCCTGGTTATAAGCCTGTTTTTTTAACCACTGGACTACACAGCCTCCTTAAGGCTGTACAGTCATGGATCCCATTTGCCCCATAATGTTTTTACACTAATACTAGTCCCTTTATAAGGCAGAACACGAACAGCACTGTCTCTTAACTATGTCCGCCTACTACAGAGTTATAAAAGGGAAGCCTTGTATATGCAGAGAATGGAAATTCTCGTTGATTTATTTTTATTATTCTGGACCCTAATACTCATTCTGTCTCACTGACTGACTGACTGACTGACTGACTGACTGACTGACTGACTGACGGCTTCGCTGCTTTCCTGGAACAACCCACTACTATTTCGCAGCGCCTTCTTATAGCTTCAGCTCCGCCCCTTATGCAGAACAAGGTACCAGAGATGACACACATTTCATTGGCCCTCAGCCGCACACCAGAACCAATGGGCACAGACGAACAACAACCAATCAAGACAGACAGATAACAACCAATGGGGAATCAGTCCAGGGAAGACAAATAAACAGCGGGTTACATGGTACGGGAACACATACAAAATACAGCAGGAAATACAGTACATAAACACAAATGCACAGGTCTCAACAAGGTATTTGAAGATGCAGGCAAATGAATATATAAAATAAATATATTTACAAAAAAATGTAATATAATACGTAGAAGCTTAATAATATAGTTGTATTGCGTTATATAGAGCCTTTGATAACAGGAATGATAACAACACCAAATACTTAAAAAACAAACAAAAAAAAAAACATATATTCTGCTGCAAACCCTATTTTCCAAAAGGAAGTACATGGAAAAATAAATTGTTGTGTTATGTTTTTTTTACAAAATACAATTACAGTATTGATTGTTTTATAAACAAATGTGGATCGGGAGGTCGATTCGTTTTAAAAACGAATTTAACATTCGGCTGAGCGTGTTGTTCTTTATAACAGTTAAAAGAGAGTCTGTATTGTACCCAGCTAAGCTGTATGATTACAGTAACATACACAGACCGAGTTATAAATGCATGCGGTCGTTATTTTGGATTGCTTGCTGCCGTGTTTTTGCAACAATGTTTTTAAATTCTTCCAAAAAATACATCTGACCAAAATTATGAAAAACGACTAATCTGGTCAATGTATTCATTTGGTCTGGAGGGAAGGGAGCAGAATCTATATCTATAAATAAAAAAAGAGGTTACTACCCTGCACTGTGTGTCAATTTATCTCAAAGCATCCACGCCAAATGCCATTATCAGAAAAAAAGCAATCTCTTTGGTCTCCAAGGACATTTATAATTTGCCAGTGGAAACGAGGATAAAATGAACAGCATTTTGATTGTTTAAGGCAGCCGTTAAATGACAGCTGAACAGCTGTAGCAGAAGGCTTGGGTTGACTAAACTCAATACAGCATCTTCTGTCATACGTGGCTCCTTAGAAAAAAGTTGACCATTGCTTATAAAGCCGTTTTCAGTATTTGGAAAGATTGACTGAACTTCCATGTGGATACACCAATACCAGTTGAGTTCCTTTTGTAAAAGGATGCTCCTGTCTGTATAATATTAATATGGTCTCTTCTGGATTTTCCTTTTACATGATTCCAAATATAAAGCATTGCATCTGGAATAATGAATCAGGGTTATATTCTGCTTAGTTCATTTTATTACCAAGTTGCAAGGTTTTTATTTTATTTTACTTATTTTTTTTTTATGATTTAGAAAGTTTGCACGGGTTCCTGTAACTGTGATGGAACAAGGAGCCGTAGCATTTGCGCACGTTTTTTCGGGATGAACTGATTCATCTGTAGATAGCTATAACAAATGGTTTGTTTCAGCTCGGTATCATTTTGTCATCGCACATTCCGTTTTTTTTTTTTCTATCTGGGTGCAAGCGTGATTGATAGCCTTGGGTGAATTGTTCGCAAGAACGTGAAACGTGCCAAAACAAACACGTATGAGGGAAATGTGGTGAAAGGGAGCAACAGTACTGCGGAATGGCTCTGGCTTTGGGGAGTTCACGTCGAGGTGAGACAGCTGGATGTACAACAAATAAAAACAAGGTGGACACATCGAAATAAATTATAATGGCAATCTTGACTAGAAGAGCACAGAGTGCAACTCTTCCAACAATGGCCCTATAAGAACCATCTTTCACCATATGATCTATCATTCCTCCCGTTCATATGACATATTACTTTGCCCGTTCATATTGTGGTCTTCTTACATTATTTACAGGACCAATAAATACGTATGAACTAATCTCAGGATAACGTGTTTCAGTAGCATAGATAGATAGAACATAAATATAATGTAGCATATTTTAAACACATGTAATTTCCACTAATATTTATATGAGTAATATTATGTTCTTGTGCGTTCAAATACAGGCATAACGCGTTTGCAATCTGTTGCATAAGACCTGGGCTATGTTTACACCTTTGGTTTTGCATTAGTGTGTCAACAAGAGACTATAAGTAAGATGAAGTGTATTTCAATCTGAAGAGAACAAACAACTATCCCCCATACTGCACATCTGCACAACTGCACAGCAGGCTCTGGTGTAAAGCATCTGTTGCTATCCAGATAAGCCTTGAATTTTATTTTTAGGCTAATTAGCAAATACTATATTTAGGAATTGACTCCTTCCTGAGGCAACAGTAAAACTGTTTTTTTTTTTTTTTTTTTTTTTTTTGTATTGCATGCCAATTTTATTTTCAGTAAGCTATTCAAGTATTTCAAAAGAAGAGTGTGTTTCATATATAATGACTGCGATTATGGGATGATACAGTTAAGATTTTGACATATCTCATGGTTTGAAAGTCCTAGGCGATTAAAAGCACTGCGGGTTTGTAATCGGTGGTGCGTGGATCTGTCGAATTTAAGTTGAATGACACAATCATTCTGTAAATAATATAAATTCACAAAGGAGATTGCGGGCGCGACATTATACTCCCCTTTCTTGGATGTTGTTGAATGCTTTCCGTGGTTCTCTAATTAGAATTGTATTCAGGGTGGCATTAGTTCCCAAATTTTTAATCGAGCGTATAAGCCCAACTTCTTTTAGAGGCAGGGGATAAGAGTAGCAACTGTTCCACCCAGTGAATAGCGAGGATGCGGCACCTCCCATGGCGTTCATTCAGGAGTCTTTTTATTAAATCTAAGCAGGCCCAGTACAGCAGTGTGTGGGCATATAAACCCTTCACATTTCTTCTAATTAGTCTAATTAGGGAGGCGGATTGAGAGTACAAATATATGTTCGGAAGATGCTTAATGCTGCCAATCTAAACCAGTAATTGCTTATTCTCTGTCAAAGAGAGGACACAAGAGGCCATCTCAGTAAGAGTATTCGTACTTACAGGACAACATAAATAAAATAACCCGTATTACACTGTAAAAAAATACCCTATTTTTATGGGAAATGTATTATTTACCTTAATACAACTGTATTTGTACTTTCTAGCATATATTTTCATATTATTAAAGGCACTTTTTTAAAAAATATTATTTTACACTAATATTGAATAACTTTGACCGTAAAAAATGAAGAAAAAAAAACATGTCACTATCAAGGTACATTTATACAGTAAAAATAATGTATTATTATTATTATTATTATTATTATTATTATTATTAAACGGCTATCCGGAATTGATGCATATTTACGTTTGTTTCCATTCGTATGCATGCTATCCTAATTTTGCAACTCCGTCCATCATTATTTTCTTTTTAGGTTTCTGTAAGGCTGTTTAGTGTTAAAATTGTTTATTTTGTTACCGCTCTCAATTTAAAGTATAATTACTTCACCACTATCCCGATTCCTAGTCCAGGAACATTGTGTAGTACCTCCTTAGCTTCCTTAACTTCGTGTTAATCAATTAACGTTTCCCTGTTTTACTGTTTGTAAACCAATCTAAAAGACAAACCAAGCTGCACTTGGAACAGCTTACCTTGTGAAAACACTCGTGTTGTTGTTGTTGTTGTTGTTGTTGTTGTTGTTGTTGTTGTTGTTGTTGTTATTATTATTATTATTATTATTATTATTATTATTGTGGGTAGTAGTATTACAATGATAGTAAAGTTCACCAAATAAAAACACTCCACTGTCCAGGCTTAGTTTGCGAAAGGAAACGAAAAGGCCAGTAATGTTGGGTAATGCGTGTGGTTTGCTGGGAGTGATTGTTTAATTGAGCAGTGCATTACAGAGGGGTGTTTGTTATGTGCAGGTGTAAAAACAGAGTAAAGGAATATTTCGGACCAGGTCAAAGCCTCCCCGAACTGTCACCCTATCCGGTCAAATGCTAGTAAAATCAACAAGAGGGAGGATACGCCGCCGGGCGATGGGACAGAAAACTTTCAATGGGCACTTATTATTAAACGGGTTCACATGAACTAGAACCCAGCATCGCTCAACACCCATGTTATCCATTTGCCTAATTCATTTAATATCTGCTGAAAGACGTCTGGACTTGTACCCCATCATCTTACAAATGCCCAAATATTTGACTCGTATTTTACGCACTGACAGCCCATTACATCATGTTTCGTCAGAACCGCACACACAGTCACGGATTGCTAGTTGAAGTCATTGTTTTTCCTTCTCAATGTTTGATCCAGGAATACAGGTTTTATACTGATGTAGAGTTTCTTGTATAATATGATGACATTCACATTGTAAATTAGAACCATTAACGCATTACAGTTCTGGAAGTGGCTCTTGTGCCGTGTGTTTGTACGGGTTCATTCAGATCTTTTCAATGTTACTAGGGCTTGCACAATGTTACCTAATATAAAATGAAGTGAGAGCATAATTAAAGGATTATGTTATTAAATCGTTAAGAATGACTGTTTGAAACACATGTAGGGCTATTTTAAAATAAACATCAGTACAGTTTCTTCTCATCTACAACCTCATGAAGTGATCTAGTGTTCTTGAAAAACATACACGCACGCACACACGCACGCACACACACACACACACACACACACACACACACACACAGACACACGCACGCACGCACGTACACACACACACACACACACACAAAGTTAATCAATATTACATTCATCTTACACTTTCATTTTTGTGACTAAGACAACTGATCTTTACAGACAAAAAAAAAATGTGTATATTCACTTTCAGTATATTTTATTAAATAGAAATGAAAAACGGAACAACACAAGATTGAACTATTATCAACATAACCGACAGAAGCAATAATTAAAAAGAATAAAGATGGGATCGTCAGTATGGAAGTGGGTTCCACTGTTTGGTGGGATGCTGTTTAAGTTCCACAGACTTATTTATGTCCATGTTTGATAATATTTTATTTTGAACAGGTCCTCAAATTGAGGTAACACGTTTTAAACATATGTATACAAGTGTAAGTCGCCATGGGTAAGGGCTTCTGCTAATAAAATACATAATAATAATAATAATAATAATAATAATAATAATAATAATAATAATAATAATAATAATAATAATAATAATAATACATAAATAAATAAATAAAATAAACAGGTATATATTTTAATGTGTGAATGTACTCTTATTTTGCATTATTTTAGATTTTTCTGTTGCCTAACATATAGATCTCCAATATAACAGACCTCAAACATGGCGAGGGTAAGAGCAGAAGGACAGAATTCTTCTCATGACGTGACACCGCCGTTGTCCTCTCCTGGCCCACTGAACTGTGAAGCAACTTTGCGCTGACAACACTCCTATTTTTAATTTCTTGTGGCATAACGTCTTTTTATGTGATAATGTGATAATATGATATACGGTAAATGTTTGACTTCCTCCTTAAATTAATGAAAATAAAGATTGCTGAATACTATTCAGGTCTGTGTAGTACAGTCCTACTGTAAGTTAACAGATAGCGCAATAATCTATATTCTCTAACATTAATATAATTCAGACTATTTGTGTATGTATGTATGTATGTAAGCCTATTTATTTGTAATATTTAAAATACACATATATGGATTAAATCCCACTATAAACTATAAGTGAATTGTTTCCCAAAATATCACTCATTAAAAAAAAAAAAAAAAAAAAAAAAAAACAGGTCGCAAATAATCAATTTCTTTGGTGAAAAATATTTTAGGAGTTGCAGCGGCATGTGCTTTAGTGTCACTATTAAACACGCGAGTCAACAAAGATTAAGCTTTAGGCTATGTTGTTAATCAGAAAATAAACAGACATAAATGGGCTCTTGCAAAATAATATACAAAACGGTCCATGAGTTTCACTTCCATTTTGAGGGCCTGTGCTGTTTTTGTTTTTTTCCCCCAGTCTGAAAGAATTCTGCTCTGAACTCCGAAGTAACATTCCGCAGTTCACGAGCAATGTAGGGAGTAGGCATATTCTTGATGAATAAATCGTGTTCGTTCCCAGTACGTGTGTAACTAACTACAGCAAGCGGAATGAAGACTAGTGAAGGAGGATTGTTTAAACAAGAACCTGGACAGCTGTTTCAGATCAACTCGAAAGACCCTGAACCACCAACCTGCAGCAAAACACAGCCTCTGTCACCTTTGTGACACTACCTAGTCAAGCCCTAATTATAGTCTGATTGAGTGTGGGAGAGGGCAACATGGAGAAAGAACGAGCATTCAGGTCACCAATAAACTACTGGCGGGTAGGGTGTATGGACAACGGTTTAGCAACGGCGAATTACTCCATGAAAGCGCATCTTGTTTTACTGTAGTACAATAATAGGCCGGGAGGTTGGCTATTTTCAATTGCAGGCAGTAGAAGCCTCACATAACCCCAGCAAATCCCATTTTATGAAATAAGTAAATATACACATACACAATTTAGAGTCGCAAAATATTACACACATGTGGTTTAGTTCACCATAAAAAGCCATAAAAAAGAATAATAAATAATAATAATAATAATAATAATAATAATAATAATAATAATAATAATAATAATAATAATAATAATATCTTTTTATTTTATTATTCGGTACACAGCCGCGTTATAGTCCTTTAATTACACACATTGATGAATCTGAACCTCCCTTTGCAGCTTAATTCTAATCTTCTCGCATGCAAATCATGACGATAAGACTGTTAATAATACGTTTACAAACTGGGCACAGTACATGGAATCACAATTTTGATTTTGACCTTATTTTGAAATAAATAAATAAATAAATAAATAATGGGAAAAAAGTAAGGTGACTTTGCCTCGAACCCGTTTTGTGTGGCTATATGTGGGACACATCAGGCCTTCATTAAACACACAGTAAATTGCATTTGGCGAACATAATCCAAAGATTACAACTATGCCTAATAATGCTATAAACGGTCTAATTAGTCTATTTGTGTGGCCTTTCAACTTTTAGCTGATTCGACCTGCGGTCTACACAGGGAGCTATTGATACCAATCGAATCCAATGCACCCCAATTCATTATTAGCAATAGTATGCGTGTTATTTATTTGTGTAGTATTTGTTTTATGGTGCATTATTGAATTCCTTAAACATTCCCTGGCAGGGGCTCGACCCCCCTTATATAACCCGGTGTGTTGCTGGGATTTCACTGGCGTTGATCATTCTGTTCTATGGCAGTTGCTTGTTTGCCGAGCCTTGTTCTATGAGCCCGAGCAGAATATCTACAGCCGCCTTGTTAGTTTTCAATAGAGGTAACACCACAGGCAATTTGCATGCAAATAGAGCTTATTCTGTAATAATATTACCAAGATCAAAGTGAGTTTGTAATGCTCTTTGTTACAACACCGGCTGGGTGATGACGTTATTTAATTTTCTTTTCGTTTTCATGTTCATTTTTAATAGCGAATTTACACTAAATTGCGTATTGCAATACATATGTAATTTCTTTATTTCTTATTTTTATTCGCGTTTGCTTTTCGAACAAACAATACAGCTGCAATTCCAAAGTCTATATGTAGTTTCATTAGAACACATTTAGCCCCTGTCCCACGCCATTTCGTTTATTTTAGGCACCGTGACTAAGTCCACCTATTTTAGTGCAAAGGGATCGCGTTTTAATTAGAATAGGGTAGGGTTGGTGTCCTACGACTTGTATATAGCACAATGCCCAGAAGCCCTTTAACTGTTTCATTCTGTTGGTTCCGTTTTGCTGTCCGTTTATCCAGGTTTGTTTTTTATTGCGTGTGTTTACTTTTAATATTTGGCACTTCCTAATTTATTTCCACATATAATTATGTCTAATTTCAAAGTGAAAAGGCGCATGCGGGTGATTATATTTGTGGTCATAATTACAATTTTGCAGGCATTATTTTTGCCCGCTTGCACGGCCGCGTTTTAGTTACCCCGCTTCTGAAAAGCATGGCATTCGAGGTTACATAAACAATGCAGCCTGTCATTTGTTTCTTTTCCGATATTATTTAGCTCAAATTATAACGTTAAGTCTTTCTCGAATTAAATTGGTCTGCATTCATTAAAAAAAAAAAAAAAAAAAAAAAAAAAAAAAAACGGCACCAATTTGAAATTCGTATAATAATGTTATAGATCCACATCATGAGTCATCTCCTGCTAAAAAAGACAACTCGGACAGAGTGTCTGTCTTGTGTTTTCTAAGCTATAGTGGCTATTGCGCAGTTGGAACACAAAAGGTGCCCCAATCAACATGTCAACCTTCATGTCTTGCGAACTACTGTCCCAAAATCACAATTAAATAAAACACACACACACACACACACACACACCACACACACACACACACACACACACACACACACACACACACACACACACACACACTCCTCCCATATTATAAACAGTGCTATTATTCACTACTCTTATGTATAATCATGGCCTCAATTGTAGACTATATAACTCGACCCATTATTAATGACAATTCTAACAATTTACAAATGGAAGATTCTGGAAGCCTCAAACATATTTGAACATGCTTGAAATTATCTGTAAGATATGCCAGCGTTCCACAACAGTAAAGAAAAGCAAAAAAAAAAAAAAAAAAACAACATTATCAAAGTGCATGCAACTTTTCAACTCGCCATCATTGTGCAAACACTTATAGAACAGGCCAACACGCCTGGAAGTCCTGCACCCTGCCGTCTTTAAATAATACCTATATGTGAAACTGTATAAACTGCTAATGACATACCTAGCAATCCCGTGCCACACCTAGACACCAGATCATTTAGAATTTACTTGCCCTGGTTTTAAAAGCATCCCCTTCAAATGGTTAACAAATAGAACTAAAAAATACAATACAGTGGAAGAATTTAGAGATGAAAATTGAACTCTTATAATAAATCAGTCATTTGAGTCTTCTTTCTTTCAAAGGTTACTTAGATAGTCCACCAACAGCCCTATGCATTATTTAAAGATCTGCTCAATATCGATCCTGGAAAATATACAAATGCCCTGTTTAATTGTGTTTAAAACACGGCTTACAAGTAAATATATAATGAATGGTTTTATCTCAATATTGTGCCTGTTCTATTTAGAGATTTCCAATAAGACAAATCACCAGAACATGTTTTTGAAAAACATTATTTATTTAATGTGTATAAAGAATGAGGCTCCAGCAATACAACACCCGGCAGCGATTGTACAATGTTGATGTTTTCTTGTAAAGAACACATTGAGTACAAATTCATAACTTTAAGTGTCTTTTCAATACAAAACATGGGTTAAAATAATGATAAAAGGCGTTTCTTTTACTTAATTTAGCAGTCAAAGTGAAGGAGTTAGTGTGATTTATTTCATGTTGATATACACGATTATAATTGTTTAAAAAAAATTATCCTGAGAATCCATTAACGTTTATGATTGAAAGGGGTCGATTTTTTATTACGCTTTACCGTTATAAAACTGTGAAAAAAGGGGACAAATATTGCAATTTACAACTAAAAAAATTATACATAATATACATTTCCCTTTCACATGACGAATACAGGCTTTGGTGATTTCAATTCAAATGCCAGTTATTCAGCTGCGAGTGTAACAAAAACGTACAAAAATAACCCTACCTTCTGGGAGTGTTTTTTTTTTTTAAATTTTAATATAGATATGTGTATATTAACAGCCACTTGAATTCCTATTAGCAATGTTCTCCACAGTGTGTAAAGCAGGTCCTTGGTGTGCGCTAGGCAGGGCTGTCAGCGAGGAGAGTGATGAAGGTAACAGCGGTAACACAGGAGAGGACCTGGAACCACAGCTGTTAACGGGGCTTAGTCGAGCCCCTATGATACTCTCTATAGAAAAGGGGGCGCGCTGCACAGACGCGCTAGATTTGGTTGTTGTCTGCAATGATGAAGGCAGGCTGGGTCTGAGCTGGGGGTAGAAGCGGGTCCTCGCCATGTCAGTGGTGGTAGGCATTATGGAAGGTGCGGGGATAATAGTTCCAGTGTGTCTGGTGGACTGCTGCTGCTGCTGGTGTTGAAATGCGAAAAGGGCTGAGTGTGGGTGGTAAGGCTGGAGCTGAATCCCATATCCGCAGCCGTAGGGTCCATAACCATAGGCGGCAGCTGGGATAAAATTGCTTTGATCCCGCAGCAAGTCCGACGATTGTTGCCTTTTGAAACGTTTCCTTCTCCTTAGAAAGCTGCCATTGTCGAACATATCGGCTGACTCCGGGTCCAAGGTCCAGTAATTTCCTTTCCCCGGGTTCCCGGGCTCCCTGGGTATCTTGACGAAGCAATCGTTTAAGGACAAATTGTGCCTGATGGAGTTCTGCCAAGCTGGGAACTTCTCCCTATAATAAGGGAAGCGATTGCTGATAAAATCGCAGATCTCGCTCAGCGTCAGTCTCTTTTTGGGGCTTTGCAGGATGGACATTGTAATTAAGGCAATGTAAGAGTAAGGAGGTTTCACTACGGTGTTTTTGCCTGCTGGTTTGTAAGAGTCCCGGGATGATAAGCTGTCCACGCATTGCGGCGACGTGGCCAGGAGAATATCGTCATGCATCTCGTCCACTTCGTCCACATAGGACCGTTTTTGGCTGTCTCCACCCTCTCCTTCGCCTACCACGTCGATATCGGTTTCTTCCGAAAGGATGGACGCATCGGACATCTCTGAACTCAGAGTCATGGCTCAACGGCAGCTAGGTCCCGAGGCTATGGGTGCAGACAAGACCAAATTCTATATTGCCTTCTTTTAACAGTACTCATAAGGAAACGAAGGCAAGAGGCAATTTGTGAAGTAAGAAAATAGTCCCTTTTCAGGTAAGTTTCGGTTTTTTATTTTTTTTGTTTGTTTTTTTATTTTTTTTGGCGATCAGCAGCACAACATAATGCACAGTCTAAAACCAAACGGTACTTCAAAAGTATGAAAAATATCTTGAAAAGGCCGGATCTGAATTTAAAAGAGGGCGGGTCTTTCCTCCCTCTTTATACCAGCGCTCACAGATCACATGGATAACAAACGTCACCGGGGAGAGCTGATGATGATAAGTTAAATGTGTTCTTTTCAGGCGGTCATCATGGTATATCGATATGGTTTAGTAAAAACCAAACAACCCAATTTTGGAACTTAAAAAACAAAATGTTTCTGAGCCTTTCATAAAAAAAAAAGAACAAAGCGTTTGTTAAATTTAATAAGAATATGGTATATGTTTTATATTTTATTTCATAGCCTATATTTTGTTACCACATAGCGATTTTTGCTTTAGAATACAAACAGAATACAAACATGAAAGTTATGAATAATTTAATGGTTATTTCTTCATAAAATCATTCCACTCAAAGTAAATTTGGTTACCATATATATATATATATATATATATATATTATAGATATGATATATATATATATATATATATATTGCACAACCATAAACAATATATATTTGCCAATATTAAACAGGATTTGGTCAACCTGCAACGTTTTACCTTGCCCCTATGCATAAAATGAACAGTCAAGATTTTAGGACACGACTAAACTTATTCTATTCTATTTATTTATTTATTTATGTTTGTTTCTTGTTTTTTTTTTTTTTTTTTTTTTTTGTTTATTTGTAACTAATCACAGAACATATTTCAAAGAAAGGACGTACCGAATAATCATCAATCGGTCCCTGTCTGCGTGTTGTAAAAAAAAAAAAAGAAAACCCAAAAGAAATAAACACAAACAAGCATGCTTGAAATATCAGTCTCTCTGCACTGGCCAGATTAATAGTTATTGCAGTGTATGTAAAACACAGAAACAATCTGTCCATCAAAATCTGTATCATTCAGCACATGTTAATAGTTAAATACAGCTATAGAAAAATAAATGTGCTTACAAAAAAAAAAAAAAAAGCTTTTCTGCATTGGGGTTAAATTGTTATTTATTTCAGTAACTGTACATTTTCAATTGTTTAACTGTCAATATATACCGAAAATGTTCCCACGCTGTTTGAAAAGTGTATTTACTGATGTATTGTATTTTATTGCATTTCTAAATGGACGGGGTTAAAAGCTAGTAGGTTAATGTTGACTCTCTTAAACGTATTTGTTTGGTAATAAACACTGACAAAAGGAGATGTTGAGTTATTTGTAAAAACCCAAACCAAATCTAAATCGTTTACTGTTTATCGTGAATTGTGACGGAACGAATTTAATATTGTTATAGAAAATTGGAGTAGGAAGCATTTTATAGAGGAGGCCTATTACTTCTCATATTAAAGGAGATCAGTTTAAACATGGTTTTTAAGCTATGCTGTTTCCATGTGGATGCAATTACAGGGTTGCATTGCCTGCTGAAAAGCAATCACAAAATCCCTCTGGGCATTGCCGTTCGAATGTGGTCTCTTACATCCTCCAACTTCAGATCGAAAATGACACGGGGTTATTTTTTAAAAACAAATAATAATAATAATAATAATAATAATAATAATAATAATAATAATAATAATAATAATGTATAATTTATTATTTAACACAATCAGAAATAAATTTGTTAGTTTAATCACAAATCAAATTAGTTCGAGAAGTTCAACGACAAGGATAAAAGGGCGTAGTATATACGTGTGAACGTTGTTCACAATTGTTAATTTATCCAAGGTTCCCAATTTAAAGCTACGTGGTCCATTAATAAAATTAAGCGACAACCGTAAATCGAATTTTTAATCGTCTTAATGAAAACTCTCTTTATTATTATTCTTTATTATTATTATTATTATTATTATTATTATTATTATTTATTATATTATTATTATTATTATTATTATTATTATTATTATTTTAAAATAATTATACTGGTATGCCTTGATTAAACGGAATTCAGTATTTAAGTACAGCTCGTTTTCCGTTTCACAGTCCGCCACCGCATTGTTCGAAACAAATGATTCGTTTTCAAATGATTCGTTTTCAAGATTACTTTACAAAACACGAATTAACGGCTCTGACAAGGTTACCGTGATGGCTCTTGTAATAAATAAATAAACAACCCATTTTAAACGCGTGGTTATGGTTGGGAAATACAATCCTTGAGTGGCATTTCACCTCATGAAAATTGTTTTTATAAAGTTTTCTCAACTCTGATTTCAGATTCCCCTTAGAATTCTGTATCCCCTTAGATTTGACGCCTGCGATCAAGATCGCTATACGTGGACGCTTGATGTTTCTGTAGAGTATTTACATGGAAGAAAATTAAAATGCGTTATAAAAGAAAAATACAGTTTTATACTTTAAATCGAGGGTTTCGTGTACTGAGTAACGCAACGAAATGAAAATCAGTAGAGTTAAATGTGCTGTTTTATTTTGCTACAGAATTAGTTTGGTCTTGTTTTAAATATTTGTTGCAAACTGCAGCAGAACTCAATGGCAGTGCTTGAGAACACAGCGAGACTCTTTCACATGAATATCATCGCGCATCCACGTCCAGCTTTGAAAAACTGTACCTGCACAGGCATGGAATCATGGGGAGATACAGAATTGTGAGGATGCAGAAATCAGCGCAACACCGGTACCTAAATGTGTGGTGTTTGTTGACCACAGCACCACCTTGTGGGAGCATTCTGTCAGCGCAACTAGCGTGTGGTTCTGCAATAAAACGTTTGATTACTGTCTAGTAGTAGTAGTAGTAGTACAGCAAATTGTGATCGTACCATTCCCAACATCATAATAATAATAATAATAATATATATTAAATACTAGATTCAGTCGTTTAGTGTATCCCAACATCATCATAATAATAATAATAATAATAATAATAAATAATAATAATAATAATAATAATACCTTTGATAGTGGACCACCATCACAAAGTGCTTTACAAGATATGAGACTATAGTGTGTGAACTATGCATCAGCTGCAGAGTCATTTACAACAACGTCTCACCCGAAAGACAGAGCACAAGGAGGTTAAGTGACTTGCTCAGGGTCACACAATGAGTCAGTGGCTGAGCTGGGATTTGAACCAGGGACCTCCTGGTTACAAGCCTGTTTCTTTAACCACTGGACCACACAGCATCAGTGGACAACATCCCCATCATCATCGCACGTGTACCAGGTGGCATCGGCGGAAGTGAGGGTTCTTTACACGTGATCCATGGACTGCAGTTCAGTGTGTGAACTTCGACCTCGTAGAAGTCGCAGCCTCGCATCACAACGTGCAACTTCATCTTCTGCTGCAACGACGTACACTGCAACTGCTGTATTACATGCCATTCCCAACATCATCCCTAATATCACATAAGGTGCACGGAGTGGCAACGTCAGATTCGAATAATTAGAAATTGGTAACCTTTATGTTGTCTAGCAGCTGAGACAGTCTAGACCTGTCTTTCATTGCTCGCGTTCATAGAAGATAGAAGAGTGCAACGTAGGTTGAAGACTAGTGCCACTGCTAAGTCCAGTACTGTTTGCGCTTCTAGATAAAGACGGGTCGGAAGGATTGACCAGTAAGAATACACTTCGAGTGTACCCGAAGAAATAGAAAAGAACAAGTAAAGAAGAGTGTCAAGAAGAAGTTGATAAGAAGAAAGAAGAAGAATAAAAAAAACAACATCTCTTTTTTCTTCTTCTTCTTCTTCTTCTTCATCCACTGCACTGCTCAATTGTACACAATAAAAACAATCTCATGACAAAATAATCATATACAACGTACATGCATACAGTATACATTATATATGCACTCACTGCAGATATTTAACAGATACCTTCATTTTCTTATGTGGTAACATCACGCATCTGAGCATGACACCCATAGAAATCACAGGTATGTCTCTGTGCATGCTGTGGAGATATAGGTCACTTGGTGTTTGCCCCTTCAATTTGTTCTGTCAGTTGCTTGTTTTAACTGTACACCATGGAAAACTAAAAATGAAATGGTACTTGATAGAAATACCTGGCCGAAGAACAGCTATTTGTTCTTCAAGAGTATTCACTCTCTGCTATGAATTTCATTGTTCACATACCGGTGCTATGTAAAGTAATGACCACCCCTACCCTGTACTTACAATATACTCAGAATGGCCCTACTGGAAATGACAAAGGCTAATACCTGCTGCTTCTGAATACACACATGCTTACCTGGGATAACCACCAGGAGGCGACGATGACTGGAGTGTTAATTCCATCAGCATGATTCTTGGTCCTGAAAGGAATGGATTAACACATGTGTCAGTGGCATCCTTGCCCTGTAAAATATCAGTACAATGTCAGAGTCAGACAGACAGACAGACACCCTCCAAATACCCACTAGATGTTGATACACTGAAATGTTCTTAGCAAGTTTCATCACACTGAGTAAGCAGTTCTCTAGATATGCAGCTCTTCCGATTAAAAAAAAACAGTGGACGTAAACATGTCACATTTTGCTTGCTTGGTTCTGGTGCTTGGTCTCGTCTTTCTGGGAACTTGGTGTTACCTCGAAATGTTGCTTGACATCTCTCAGCTGGGGAGAAAGGCAGAAATGAGGGGGATGGGGTGGGTCTAAACCCAAATTACAGCACTGAATGGAGAGAGAGGTAGGGTTGAATGTTCCTGGTTACATTACAACGAGGTTGATATAAATGTGGGAGTTACCTTTTTAGTCTGTCTGCTTGACTTTTGGAGATGGCTGCAAAGATGTTCCTGTCAATCAAATGATCATATTTGCAATAAAATTTTGGTCACAAGTATAGAAGAATGGGTTCCAAAAGATGCCATTACCGTCGAGAAGTCTATTCCAACACCCAGCCCTCATTAGAATGGGATCTTAAAATTGTGACTCTCTCATCTTGTATTCTTTCAACAATGTTTTGCTTCCTCCGGTAATGTTCAGGTGGAACGAACAAAGAGCAACCAATCATCGATAAAACTTCCGCTTAAGTTTCTTAGCGTTAGTTCGTCGAAGAACTTCCTAAGGTTTCTTCAGTCCAAAGTGTGGTTGTTCATGACAATTAGTTTTTTTGCAGGGGAACCCCTTGGGTTAACATTTATGTAAAATTTTGCAATATGTGAAATCTTAGTCCCAGGTGACCTCTATCTTTTAGTTGGAATGGAACTTCAGCCCATTAGAGTCATGAGTAATCATCGATATGTATTAGATGACATTTCAAGAATTTTGAATGCTTGAATCAGGTCACCTCTAGTCTTCTAGTAAAATGCAACCTTACCTTGAAGTCATGAGTAATCTCGATAAATACTATACAATCTTTAATGGTAACGGGTTAGGCATTAAAAAAGAGCCTTCCATTTTAACTGCAATGTTATTTTGAACTGCTGTGCAACCACGCATGTGTTCTATGTTCTTTATAGGCTCAACGCATTGTGTTTGCAGTACCACTACCTGCAAATTAATTATGACACATATAATTTTAACATTCAATTCTTAAACTCAGTGAACATGTTAAAACAGGATTCTCAAATCCTTTTCCTGAAGGGCCGGTGTCCCTCCTGGTTTTTGTTCCAATTATGTAATTTTAATTACAAGCTTCTGATAAGCACTTAATTGGTCCAATTATGTAATTTGGGGTACAACTGGAACAAAAATCTGGAGGGAGGCTGGACATCCATGACCAGGTTTGGAGACCCCTGTGTTAAAACGTCAATATCAAGACATACAGATAAATAAAATAAGGAAATGTATAAGTTATAAAACAGTTTGTTTACTATTATAGGCACCTCTTTTTTTTTTTAGCGGTTGCCTCTGACGATGCAGCATACAGAAAATGTATTAGAATATGTATTAGAACCACCCTTTGTAAAACAAACCATTCAGTTATTATGAGAGGGAAACTCTATTACACAAAGTGTGTCACCTAAGGCAGGTGTTCAAAATGCAATACACATCTCAGTAAGACTGTGCAACAGAACATAATACACTTTTTTTTTAAGCAAATGAATACATATTTACAATGGCAGAATACTTGCGAGGGCACTATTCACACACAGTTGGCAATATGTGCACACGCAGCAACTGAACAATCAAAATAAAAAAGTACTAACTGAACTGAATGCCGGGCCTGCGGCAAATATTCCCTCCCGCTGGGCCGAGCCGGTACTCTTGTGACGTTGCGTCAGTTCCTTTCTCCCCCCTGCCTGCCATCTTGCTTCCCGCGTGTGTGTGCTTTTCAGTCAGCGGGTCAGTGCGGAGCTGTTAAACCTCTACTTACCTGCACAGTCACACCGAAGTCAGGCTGTAGAAGGTAAATACAACCCGGGACAACCCCAGGCCAAAACGTCTTGTTAAAGGTCGAGAATACGGGGGGAGAGCTCGGGGATTTTAGCGAAGGGGGGACGCAGTGGATAGGCCCCAAACGCAGTCTCTGTAGCGGGCAGACAGAGAGGGTCTGACATCTGTGTGTACTTTATTTGGCGTAAATCGTAAGTTTAGTTGAGGGTTATGATTATATTATTATATGTTAAGTTACTAATTGATGTACTGTTACCATAGAAAAAAAATGTTCTGCGTATTTCGTATTTCATCGGTAGCAAATTGCTAAAAACTGCCTTGACAAATGATGTGTTTTTATTTTCATAATAGTTATTTCATCGCATTCACCCCTGCGATAGGCTTTATTGGACCTAGTGCTGTTGTGTTTGAGCTGAACATTACAGAAATACATTAATGGGTGGTGTCAGTTGGCTTCTAAATGCACAGGCCCTGTCAGTAACGTCAACATATAATGTGCTGCAAAACATCGGTGTTTAGGTAGTTGTGGTTTGGTAGCGAGTACGGTTTCATGTGTGATTATGCACTCGTTACTAGACATCAAAACGATATTGTTTTGAACTCCAAAGTAGGTTTTATTATTTTGTTTGTTGCTGCCTGTGTTGTATGTCAGCTAGTAGTCCCGGGTTACACCCCATGTATCAAAGTGGATTTAATCTTACTAATACATAATGCTTTGTGTCATTAAGAGAAAACTGTAATTAAGTGTAGTAGCTTGCCCCAGATAATCGTTTTATTTATTTATTTAGTCTTCATTTGTTTTTGGTAAGGCAGCTTAAACCACATCAAGGAGACGTATACGTTTCGTTTACCCTTACGTTACACGCTGTAGCCATGGTTTGATGTTGTAGTCACAGGGTGCTGTTCAGTCAGTGAAACTCCCCAGCTTTGTCCAAACATTAAAGTCGTTTTGTAAATGAAAACCTAGCTATTGCAAAAATTGTGCTATTGCCAGACACTAACGTTTTGAAGTTGGTTTGCAAATTAATTATTTTGTTTGGTTAGCAGGCTATTGTTGACTATTTCATCAATTTCAGTTGTTTCAAATAAGTACAGTTGCCATCTTATCTTTCAGATGAAAGAAACAATCATGAATCAAGAAAAACTTGCTAAACTCCAGGCACAAGTCCGCATTGGCGGAAAGGTAAGCTCTTTGTGGCCACACCTTAGGTTTAGTAATGTTCTGCAGAGTCAATCAGAACTGCTTGTGTGCTGAATTATCCACTGCTGAAACATCAGTGATTAAACACGGCAGACATTTATAGAAGTTCATTATATTGCATCTTGTGATTAACGTGTCAAGACCAGTTTAAGTACTCAGTAAAGAGTAGAAGTTTGTATGAATTATTCCTAGGGCAGTCTTGGTTTTGAAAGCTTGTATATTGTTCCAGATGCAGAAAATATGTGAATTACATCCAAGACATGAGAATACTTGCTATTTAATTGTATCGTTTGAAAAAATGTGTATTACAAATTTCAACACATCTGTGGACTTGGTCTAGAGATCTATATAAGCTGAATACAAATTGCTTCTCAAAGTATTTATCAGATTGTTGTAAATGTAAACAATGAGTAGTTTATAAATGAATATTTAACTTTTTGGTTGTGTTACCTGACTTGTTTAATGTATTTATTTTTTGTGAAGGGTACAGCCCGTAGAAAGAAGAAGGTTGTCCACAGAACAGCAACAGCAGATGACAAAAAACTTCAGTTCTCCTTAAAGAAACTTGGAGTCAACAACATCTCTGGCATTGAGGAGGTAATGCTGTAAATGTGTGATTTCTTGTGAAATATTTGCTGCTTTAGGAACATTTTACTTAGTTAAAATCAGGCATGTTGTGGATAGCTTGGCTCATTGGTAATAAAATAGGAGTCCTTCCACTAATTTGGATTTGGTGATGTTGTGATGCTTCTCAAATATCCCAGGCTAGCAGGAGGATTCAATATTTATGTTTTTTCTGGGTAAAACACGATAAAGCAATGTCGCATATTCTTTACAAAAGCAGTTTACACTATACTTATATTTGCAGTATTTTACAGGATTTTGCTTTTTGCCTACCCAGCTCGCAGTGGGATGACAGACTCCCTGACCTCATGTGATATTGACTCTCGCTTAGCATGCGGGAATTCTGGGTACACAATCTGTAGTTTTTACCTGAGGGGCAGGACACTGAAGCTTATGTATATTCTTAAAGGTAGAATCAAGATCATTACAACTTGAGAGTTCTATCTCTGTGTAGCTACTAGTCTCAATATTAAGATCAGGACATGTTAGCAGGGCAGTGGGATTGAGGGATGGCACATACCCAAAAATACCTGTGTTCCTAACTTCTGTTTTTTTTTTTTTTTCCTCTCATTGTAGGTGAACATGTTCACAAACCAGGGAACAGTCATCCACTTTAACAACCCGAAAGTTCAGGCGTCTCTAGCAGCCAACACCTTCACCATTACAGGTCACGCTGAGACCAAACAGCTGACAGAGATGCTGCCCAGCATCCTGAACCAGCTGGGAGCCGACAGCCTGACCAGCCTGAGGAGACTGGCAGAGGCTCTGCCCAGACAATGTAAGTTGATGGAAATAATTTGATACGTCTGATTTTTATTTTCCAAAGCATTAGGCCTGTTTAGTACCCAAAATGCTTAAAATGGCAGAGGGAGTTTGACTGGTATAATGTAAGAGAACCTATGGAGGTTAACTGTCCTAGATCAGTTTGTGATCTTCATTTCAGTTGAGAGGTCGAGGCAAACGTGTTTGTTTTTGTATTATGATGGCTTTGCTAGTAGTGATGGCACCAAACAAGCAACGTTTTAGAATTTGTGAAAATGTAAGTGACTTCATTATATCTTTTTTTTGTTTTTTCAGCTGTGGATGGGAAAGCACCACTTGCCGCTGGTGAGGAAGATGATGATGACGAAGTTCCAGGTTAGTGTATTGATGAATTGAATGCATACACCAGCCAATGCACATTGTTGCTGTATATATATGAAATGTGGCCTAAATCCAAGTCTTACAAATAATCTGCCCTAACTGTTTATCCACCATGATCAGGTTCTTCAGCAACGTTAGTTTATTATTGAACAGAGATGATTTCAGAGACTGTAGATCCTATCAAAGTTTTCATACACTGTTTTATGTGCTGTGTGCTACCATGAGCTGTTCAGTGTGTTGATATGTAAATAAATCATGTTAGTCTGCGGGGCCTATCAACTTCAACCTCCATCTTGACTGCCTGCCTTTCACTCAGCAGTAAATGCACACTCCCACATGGCAGACAGCTACTGTCACAGGCATTAACCCTTTGCAGTCCATTTATGCAGTGCGTCGGGTCCAAATAATTTTCACGCATGCTGTTTATTTTACACACACAGTTAAAAAAAATGTTTCCAGAGTAAAACAGGGTTAAAAGTAGAGATGCACCGAATCCAGGATTCAGATTCGGCCCGAATACCTACTTTTTGAGCAGGGTATGGATTTGGCCGAATACTTAGAATTCAGTGAACCGAATCCTAGATCCACCCAGACGCACCTCCATTTTAATACATCCCTCCAATGTGTTCAGCTCTTATTTAAGTAAGACACAAATATGGGTATCGAATGTAACTTTTGTATGTAATAATGAAAGCTGAATCTCAAAACAATAATTGTGTCACTGTAGGAATTGTTAGTGCTGTGTATAATGATTTAAAACAGGATTCATTCATCCAACCTTTCCGCCCTTACTCTGGTCCCACCACATTCAGATATGTGACAGATTATTGTATGGCAAACGGTATCCCGTCAATTTGTCACGCACTTTTCATCACCAGCGACAATTCATCACAGACAACTCGCCGATTAGGATTACAAGCGCCGCACTGGTCATTTTCACCTGTAGCATTTTAAACAGCTGTGATATGATAACGTACTCTCCGTGATGAATTGTCGCTGGGGATGAATTGTACCTGGTGATGAATTGTTGGTGATAAATTGTCATAGACCCATGGCAAACCAGTTTTCATAAAACTAAATCTATCAAGGATGACTGTACTGTAATGATTGACCCCAGGATAAAATATAAATTCTATTATTCACACTGTTTGATTGATATTGGCAATAGGAATTCTGTTTTTACATAAGTGGGTTTCCAATTTGGAGATCTATAGTAAACAACTTTATAAAGTGGTAACTTTTTTGTAATATTTATTTCTTTCAGACCTTGTTGAGAACTTTGACGAGGCTTCAAAGGACGAGGCAAACTAAATATCACCCAGAATGGAGACTCATAACTTGAATTGGCTGCATGAAGCTGCTATTTTATATTTCAGTGACTTTATTTTGTAAATGCTTTCTTTTTGTATTGTTCCCTTTTACCGATCAAGTATAAAGAATAATTTGAACATACAGTATTGGAAACTCCAGAGTCTTGCAGCTCTTGCTTTCTCTCAAGCATTACGGTAACATAAACTTGACCCAACTTTGCACCCTGGTTAAACTGAACAAGTCTGGAATTTAAATTTGCATTTCATTAAAAACAGAAAAATGCCTGAACACTTTTTTGAGTTTATATTAGAACTGTTTTTGTTTTAAAACATCACCTTTTCATTACTGAAAACTGACAAAATTGGCATGGCAATAGTAACTTGCAGGTAAAATAAATCGATTAGTGGTTGGTTTGAACAGTTCTGAGCACCTCTGTCAGTGCTGTGTGTTGGAGGCAGAATTGTACTTTAATGATTGTCTTGCAAGACTGGCACGTAATAAATTGAATGTTCAAGTCACTTGAGGTCCTAATGGCTGAATATGGAAGACAGCCCAATATAGGGAGACCAGCACTAAACACACATTGGAAAAGGAAGGATTTAGGGACATGTTGATCTCGCAGCAGGAGGTAGCATGTGGTGCTGTTTTGATTGGCAAGATGTTGAGTGTGTGGTGAATGTGTTGCATACACATCTCTTTATTTGTGTTGCTGAGCAGATTTATGAACACCTGCCTAATGCACAGTCTATAACAGTAACAGTTGGAAGTAGTGTTACAGCAGCAGGGACAGAAAGATGGCTAGTTTTGACAAATCGTTTTCATCGCTCCAGTCTGAACAGCGAGACTTTGGGATGCAGTCCCAATCTTTGAAGAAAACTGTATTGCATCTCCAGCCAGAGCAGGTTGGGCACTTCAGATCTGCAAATGTATTAACTTGATCTGTTACTAAATGTTTGGAATGTGACTTCTGATTTCTTTAAACAGAACTTTTTTGAAAAAGGTAAGAACATTGAATTGAGCAATTTGTTTCAAATGGCAATATAAACTAAATTTCTACTTCACACTGTGAAAGTACAAAAGTTTATCAACATTGGATCATCTGTTCTCTTATTGTGAGAACATGGAAAATAGGGTGAGGTCAGCAGTTTGCCATAATGTGCAGTATGTAGCTGTGTGAGAATTACCTGCTTGACATTATACTGTGCCTCACTTTGCATGATTGCAGATATATACAGATTTCTCCAAAAAATGCTGTTACTTTGCCTTTTAAGTTTTCATAGCCAAACAAAAAAAAAAAAGTGAAATGTCAAATGTGTTATGGTAACTGCCTGTAGTGCTGCTGTACTGTTAAGTACATGTAAGCATAGTTACCTGATTCATCAGAACAGTCTCCAGTCATTGTTACCATTGCACACGTTGTCATTGCATGTTCATGCTCTCTTACCATTGCACACGTTGTCATTGCATGTTCATGCTCTCTTACCATTGCACATGTTGTCATTGCATGTTCATGCTCTCTTGCTTAATCTCCAAACGTTTCTAAAACCAGTTACCAATCAAACCCAAGCAATGCCAATATTATATGATCAACCGAAAAGCCGCCTGCATACACAATGTTAACAGGTTTTAAAAGCGGCAGTGGTTTTAATGGGACCGATATTACACAGATGACTTGAAGCAAGCAGGAGACATTGGAGGTATGTGCAAGATTTAATTTAAGGTAAAGGCTGTGCAGTTTTATGTAGTACCTTCAGTGAAAGACTGTTCCTTGTAAGATGGCAGTAATGTGTGCTGCTGAGCAGCTTCCAAAACTTCAAGTTGTGGAAGTTGTGGCTGCTGCTAAGATGCAGCTTTTAAATTGACGTTATTAGATAGTAGCCCATATTCACGGATCATTTAAGGGAGAAGGCCTTTACACCAAAGGCATGCTCATCAACCCTGAATATGTTGAAATATGAAATATGAACTATGGTGCCATGCCTCATAAGAAATGAGGCTTAGTTACAAGTCTTTATTGGTAACTATTCAAATGTATTAATGTCACGACAAAATGTCAAACCCTTCCTTACAATTAAAGGCATAGTCTACTATACATTAATATATACCCTGAGTAACAATATATTATTATATCACTTGTTTTTAAACTTGCTCAAAAAATAACCTGTTTTCGTAAAATGCCAACAAATAGTAATTTTGGTTGTAAACTTACAAAAACGCACCATTATCATTTTACATTTTCATTTATCTTGTGAGCAAAAATATATATAGAGCGAGCGAGGGAGAAGTTAGTGGTGCATGGTTTGAATGGAATGAGGAACAGTTAGGATTCTCCAGGCAAGCTCAAAACTAGATAAAGACAGATACAGAAAGAAAGAACCCAAAACCTCTCAAATTGATTACATACTTAAAAAAGGGAAATGCAAAACATAAAATCTATGAAAATGGAATTTACATTTATGCTTTTTCGCACAGAATACCTGTATTTCATGGAGGGATTCCAAAGACAATCCCCAAAGCACTGACAGCTGCTATGGCTGCCATCATTAAGAATGATCCGAAGGGGATGAGAACAGCCCCTGCAGACTGAACACGCAATTATCAGCAACAAATAGGGGGTCTTCTGGAAAAACTTAGTAAACCAGAACTTAGATTTCTTTACACACTATACCCGAGCCATGTATGCTTTTTCTAACTGAATTCACTTTTTTTCTTAAAAACGAAATGTAGGAATTAAGCAAAATCAGTTGAACCTGAAAATGGGGGAAATAAAGACTTTTCAGGACATCCCCTCAAATTATTGGGATAAACCCTGTTATTTTAAATAATGTTTTGGCTCTCATAAACTGTGGCTTTCTCCCCAGCAGATGATTTGCCGATGACTGGATGAATTTGGTGGCACTAACCCCCCTCACCAGCATCTCTTTATGGACATGTAGGTTCTTTACAGGGACAGAGTGTGAAGCACAAAACATCTTGGTAGCAATGGCATAAATCCTTTTCAGCTTTAGATAACAGAAACAATATTCTCTGTAATAGTTTTTCAGTACAGTAACTAATCAAGGCTAAATAAGTTACTGATAACCAATTGTTCCAACCCCATAGTCAGAACAGGGCTCCACAGTACTCCAGTAGTTTTAACATTGTGTGTATGCATTGTGTGGACGAGATAACGATTTGTAAACACTGTATCTTCTTTTTCTATTTGGGGAGCTAAAAACAGTTCAGATCCCCAGTGTGATGCTGTTCTACCTGAGACAGAGGCAATATCTTCTTCCTAAAGAAACAGCAATTAGAAACTCTAAACCAGTTTGAACAGCATAGTTTGTCACTAGCATTGATACACTCAAAGACCATTGGGTTAGACATGTCAAGATTTTGACTCTAACATACATTTTGAAACGTTATTTACTACTCCCTATAAAGTCCCTTAAGTGGACCGAAACTTAATTTGAGTAAACCTTAGTTTGTGTAAACTATACCGAAGACTAGTAACTACTAAAGTTAACCAAACTAGAGTTTAGTGTCATGTTTTCCAACAGGCTCTAAAAGCTTTTGTTTTTTTAAGTTTATGCTATTTTTAGGTTTCCAAAGTCTCCAGAAATATTGGGAATATACTTCAGTTATTGTCCATAGTTTGCTTAGTAAACTACTCTTAGTTTCAACTGTAGTTCTATGAAACTAGTTTTAGTAAACTTCAGATTTAACAGTAGTTTGACTTAGTTAAAAACTACAGTTTTAGGCAGAAAAAAGAACGAGTTTCCAAACCAAAAAGTAATAAGAAAAGCACGTACACTACCCTGTAGAGAGGTGCTACCCTATTTGAAAACCTCTGTCCTGTCCGTTTTTATTAAGTGTTAAACTGCTTATAGAGATGTAGTGTCTGTCATTCTGTGCTGAGTTTCTCAAGCCTCTGCCCAATGGCCTGCTGGATTGCTGTTGCTTGGGTAGTGACCTGACAACACTAACCCCTCTTCAGAGCTCCCCTCAGGCGTGCTGTACAGGCCAGTACAGCAGAGCAAACACGTCTTTATAATCTGCTGTTATTGATACACCACTGTGATTTGTGATTCAATAGTAATACTCAAAGTAACTTAAAACTAGATTGCACAACTATATTCATTTAAAGGAGAATTCCTGTAAAGGAGATCATGTTTGCAAATTGTTTTTAAAAAGTATAGCATTGTGGTTGTCTGAACATATACAAGTCAAGCTAGAGCTACCTACATGAAATGTGAATAGCTTCTAATGCATCAATTACAGTAAAAGTGAAGACAAAGTCGATGGGATGGGATGGTAACAATTGCCTGGGATGTGAGGGGTTTATAGTGTGGTTTATAAAGTAAAATACAACCCATGACATCTAGTAAAGAGATTACACAAATATGTATACAACAGATATATCTGTAGTCAACATTATCTCCC
This sequence comes from Polyodon spathula, assembly GCF_017654505.1. Taxonomy (NCBI): domain Eukaryota; kingdom Metazoa; phylum Chordata; class Actinopteri; order Acipenseriformes; family Polyodontidae; genus Polyodon; species Polyodon spathula. The sequence continues at coordinate 7,831,587 of NC_054534.1, forward strand.
TTCTACAGAGACAAGGCCTGCTTATAACAATGCTTTACCTCCAGGTATTTTTTTTTTTTAACGGATGGGCATTCATAGCTCCTGGGTGTCAGGATTGTAGATGTGTAAGAGGTCACATAAATGTGCTTCCTCACTTTGTGCAATAGTAACTGTTGTTTCTGAATACAGACACAAGCATGTTATTCTGAGGACCAAATATGCCCCGAGGACTAAGTTCTGCGAGGTTTAATTAATAGTAAATGTTTTGCTTTTTTTTTTTTTTTTTTTTTTTTAATGGAACCTGTGTACAGTACTTCTGGTCTTTTTGGATAGTCTATTTCTTAATGTAATTTACAGTGTTAATAAATAGTATTACTCCTGTAGTCTAGGCTAGTATGTGTATAGATCTGATGATGAATTGAGAGGATTATGGTGACACCAAACAGGTGGACATTTAGAAGTCTAATAAGTCCAACATGAATAACGTTTTCCAAACATGATCGTGTTTTCAGCTGTATCAAATACGCCATCAGGGATAACTGAAAAAGAAACATGCAGCCCTGTGAAATATGATTTCATTGTATTAACACTGACACAAAATAAGAGCACAGCAATGGATCTGTCTACCTTTGCTGAAATGGGCTTTCGAATACATTTGAGGTTTTTAATTAAAAAGAATACGACATTTAAAATAAGCACAGACAAATTAATATGAAACATGAGAGAAAATGTACATTTATTTCAAAAGCGTACAACCCCAGTACAGAATAAAACCAGATGAACGTTTTATATGACACACCTCTTGCTCACAGTTGATCGTTTTTATACACAACAAAGATGTAACAAAGAGGTATCTATTAAAACAAGGCTCACTGGCATCTCAAAAGCCTGCTGTTTTGTAGAAGTAAGGTTTCGGGTATTGGGTAATTTAGTGAACGTCAGCATGTCTGGTAAATCATAAAAACAAAACCTACAGTCACAGTACTAGTGATACACAAGCTGTATTAAGCATGCTGTCTTTTAGTTACAATTGCCAAATACACTGGCTGGTTTTCTATTCCACGTCACTCATTGTGAGGTAAGGAGAAACCCACCTAACTTGCCTTCTATGATAAAATCTGAAATAAAACATGACACAATTGTGACCTGCATATGTAACATAGGTAATAAATTAAGCAAACGGTAACAGGTCACTCCTGATATCAGTACTACTGTATGACACAATCTCTGAATTACAACTACAGAAACACTCTTATAAATACAAGAGAGCTTGAATCCACTAGGGATCAGCCCTCATCCCTGCTCCAGTGGCATCTCTTACACTGATCAGGCAATCCGCCAACTTATCAATGCAGGAATAAATAATTCAGTAATGTAGAGCAAGTATTGATGTTCACATTTCACACAACAACTTTCAGAAACAGCAAAAGCAGCATACCCATCTTGAACTGATTTCACTAAAAAATCATAGCAAGGCAAAATAATTCCAATTTGTGACAGCCTCTGCAGAGCAGACTCTTAATAACACTCAAGATGCCTGCTGTCTGGTAGACAAACTACTCATTCAAAAATAAAAACCACCACTATTCACAAATGGTTGTTTCAGACATTTTGAAGGGGACATCAACTTTACACTGCACTACAAGCAGAAGTCACATAATGAAAAACTATCCATCTTTGAAATCGATATCCAAAACACAAAAAACATGCAAAACTTCTCCCTGATGTCTGCAGCACGTGCACATTGTATATGTGCAACTTAAACCTCGCTTCCCTGGTCCTTTTCATTCTGTGACACCTTGCAAAAGCTTCAACAGGTGGGCTTCCATCACCTGTTGAACTAATGAAAAGAAAACGGGAGCTGTTAACATTTTCTGCCTCGGTACAGCAACCTGTTTATATCAGAGTACACACTTCCAAGCACTGTACCAAAAGTAAGTGTTTACTACAAACAGCACTCCCTGCTTCATCAGAGGTCTTCTACCAAAGTACAGGCTGGACCCAGCCCAGAGATCCCATGGGTTTACAGTCTGGTCTGTTAAATATTTGTTAGAACCATCTTTTCCTGACAGGGGATTTATGGAATTCATTCAATAGCTATAACACCTTATATGCTTAATCCTTCTGTACCTAGATGCAGTTTTAGCCCCGGTTTCCCCTTGATTGTCATAGTCACGCTAACAGTAATTTGCACTGTATCTTGAAAATGTCAATATAAATACAGTTTCTCAAAGATCTGGTGGGATCACAATCATGCAACCATCTTTTCCTGATGGAGAGAGAGCGAGAGAGTCAGTTAACATGTGCTGAGCTAGATTTCTGAATAACACCAAGCTAAATATTTCCGCTGACAGGCGTACAAGCTTCTGATAAGGGAGTGCTCGTATTTATAGTCAATCTTGCTTCTTTATCTACTGCTGAAGTATTAATCACACTGTGTAGCTACTGAAGTGACCAGGCTGATAATCACCGTTCCTGTGCCCCATTGCCACAGCCATGTCCATTGCGTTGAATCCAGAGTCAGTTTCCAGGGTTGGATCTGCTCCACTCTCTGCAAGGGAGAGCAAACCAGACCTGGTCAAACAGGCAGGAGCACACAGTGTGTTAATGATCTGACTATCCGTTTTCAGTACTTACCGAGGAGGACTTCCACACACCGAACGTGATTCCCATGTACAGCATACAGGAGAGGTGCCCCCCCATTCTGCAACATACACATATATTTGTTATGTCATGAGGGGAAAAATAGATTAATGCATTTAAAGACTACAAGTGGCATTTAGTAAACATGCATTCCCATTTTGAAAAAAAAAAAAAAACATCTATTTGCATGCCTAAACAGCATATCCCTAAAACTCCAATGCCTTTTTCCATCATATTTTGTATAGTACTGAGCAATGTCATCAAGGGGGGGTGATAAATCAGCCCTGCAGTAAAATACTTGGGGAGTAACATACAATGGAGGTGCTGCTGTTTATATCACTGGAACCCGTCAGGTTGCCTGCTATTCTTTCCTAAGTCATTTAACCTCACAAGTATGTCAATCAGTAAGGGAAGCAACTGGTTGGTTTATGACAGGGATGAAGGCACTGAGAGGTCTATAAGTCCGAGCAAGTACAACAGTATAGCAGACTACCTGGTATAACAACCTATATGTTGTTCAGATTTGTTTGTTCATTAGCCCTGTAGAGCTGCTTTTGGAATGCAAAGCCGCCTGGGATGCCGACAGAAATAACGGATACAAATATCATTTGTGTGGTAAGTTTACACAAGCAGTAGTTTATACAGCATCTTGGGAAGCTTTCACCTTTACAAAATGTAAACATAAAAACACAAAACTATAATTATTCTTCCCAGAGGCCATATGGCGAGCCTTGCTGTAAATAAAGAAAGTGTGTGCTACACAGTCATAGGCAATATTTAGTTTCTTATATGCAAAACAGAATAGAGCAGCAATGATCTTACCCAGTCATACTCATTTACATCCACACCACAGTCTATAAGCATTTTCATAATGTCAGTGTACCCCTTACTGCAGGCAAGTGACAGTGCACTCTCCCGTCCCTTTGCTAGGACATTAGGGTCTGCGCCCTGCAAAAAAGTAATAGAGGCAAACAGATACACTGAAATTAAAAGTCATCCAAGGTTATGCAGTCTTAGGGTACAAGTTACAACAACTTTATTGTAAAATTATTCTGTCAAGACATCCCAAAGCACTGAGAATATTGAGCACAAAGCTACAGTTTTAGAACACAGGCTTTAAACAATGTGTAACTGAAAAGACGCACACATCCTGTGCAGAGTCTAGCTCTGCTCCACCACTGAACCAAGATCTTGATACTGTAGGGCAGGACTAGGAACATTTGGAATGATATTATACACAGAGTGTCTGTTATAGTCTAAAACGAGTGAGTTTAGGATTGTGGATATACTGGTATGCCATACCGTGTTATTAAGGGCCATGCTTCCACCTTGTTATGCTTCTGTGGCATAATAAACTCAAGAGGTTCCCTCAGGCTTACTCAGTGATTAAGCGTCTAAGCAAGGATACTCTAACACTACAATGAGAGCTTCAGCATGATCAAGATAACAACAGACACAATACCAACTAAGATCTCTTGCCCCTGATGGTTAGCAAATAGATCCGGACACATCATACACTAAAGAGGTGACGCACAAGTAGACAATTAATCCCTAAATGTAAAACTAAATTGCCAAAATGGTTTAATAGATCAATTAAAAAAAATATTCAGCGAAAAAAGGCACTTTACAGAGCATTAAAAAAGGACCAAAAAGAAAGTACACAGAAAGAGTACACAGAACTGCAAACAAGTCATGAAGAGCAGACGTGGAGATTGGGTCAGCCTTACATTCTGAAGTAGAAACTCCACCACGGCAATCTGTCCATGAGCTGCAGCCCACATGAGTGGAGTGAAGCCCTCCTCGTCCTGCAGGTTGATCACGGGTTCTGTTTCAGGGAGAGTACAGAATACTTTCAGTTGCATTATTTTAAAAAAAAAATCAATGATCAACACTGTTGCTGCTAAACTGTAGCCTTTAAAAAGTACAGAAGAACACAATGAAAGAGACGCTACCATTAAGATATTGTGTGATAAAAACACAATCAGCTCTAAAACTAAAAAGACCCAGCAATAGTTTATTCTGTCTTCGAAAGGTCTTTGAAACCAACACACGCCAGTCACTTTTAGGCAGTTCAGATGTTGCCTTGGAATTGAGGATGATTTTGGATAATTTACAGAGCAGATACACTGCACATGCTACTACATAACCTAGCCTCTCATAATGCATTAAAAGCTTTGTAGGGAAATGCTTCATAGTAAGCTTGAATATTGTGTTCAGTTCTGGTCAATTGCTATAAAAAAGATATTGCTGCTCTGGCAAATAATCATTTTCTGCACATGCTACTCAAAATTCATATGTCGACCAAGCCTCTCCATTAAAAGTTAGAACTTTTTTATGCTTCAATAATCATTTTCTTGTCCAGTTAGTGGTAAGGAATTAACTGTAATGCTCCACCATTGTTCAAGTTCAGTCACCTTGCTCAATACGGCTGGGAAGAAACACCATTTCCCCTTGGGCCGCAAGCTGGTGAACGGACAGAGCTGCAACAAAGCAAAATCACAATGTTAAATAGTTTGGACACAATGAAGATCTTCTGGCAAAATAACAGGCTATTGCCAAACTACTCCCAAAGGCATTTGTTTTCACAGGTCCAGTACTGTAACAAACTGCTTGTATTTGCCAAACTACTACAAAATTATTATTATTATTATTATATTATTATTATTATTATTATTATTATTATTATGTTTTTGTTTCGGACAGTATACTGAAATGTTTGCAAACTTAAACAGTGCATTGAAAGCCCCAGTTTTTCTGCACTAATGCAGTAAAGGGGTACTTACAGTGCACAAGTAAGGGAGTGGAGGAGACTTCATTGCCCCGGTGCTTGTTTGTTAGGGTGGTGGACTGTTTGATTGGAGAGAAGTGTTTCGTTGTTGATGGTGTGTAGACGTGTCTTACTTGAATTCCAGGAGATGGAGACGTTTGAATGTTGCATTCAGCTGAAAAGGGGAAGAAAATGGTTTGAATGCCACCAAAAAGTTCTGGGAGTTGCAGAAAATAGATACACTTTAAACACTGCTATAAGTCTAATTGGTGACTGTTGCAGAATCCACTGCACTCCACTTTACCTTGTACCAAATGCTGGGGAGGAAAGGTTAATTGAACTGACCTTTAAACAGCACAGATGCTACCTCCAGGTCAGAGTTCACTTGGTCCTGAATGTTTTTACTCTCCTCCTCATTCAGGGACTTTACGAAACGGGAGCACACGTTCATGTCGAAACGATTCGGCAGGATGAACTTTATGCCCATGGCCACATTCTGAGTTCCCCCGTCCTCTCCACTGCCGCCCACCTGGTGCTCCGCTTTGATGCTGGTCATGTCTGGTAAAACACAGATACCGTCCATCTCTTCCTGAACTAACAGGCACCCTGCACTCTGATCCTGTGAAGCCATAGTGTTCTCTGCTTATGAACTCCACCAAGGCATTACTTAGCCAACAGCTTCTTGCTTTTCCTCTGAAGTTCAGGGCTCCAGTCAAAGGAAGTAGAAAAGTAATCTAGAGATCGAAAAGATAAACACATTTCTGTTAAAAAAAAACAGGAAAAATTAACATGCCATAAGAAAATTGAAATTCACAAGAAATGTTTTAGGGAAACAGATGATTGCTCTATATTAATATGATAATAATTTTGTATACCATTACCAATACAGTTCATGGGCATGCCTCTGAATGACAACATGCATTTCAATACCTGTTTCATAGTAAAATATATAATAGATAATAATAATGCACTTTCATCTGGGATCATTTGGTGGTGCAGCAGAATTGTTTTTATCTGTTTTATTTGCTTATTTTTGTAATCTTTTTTTTTCTTCAATTGTTTTATTTAGATTTTGTTATCATTACTATTGGTTGATATTATTATTATTATTATTATTATTATTATTATTATTATTATTATTATTATTATTATTATTTTGTAATTTTGTACTACTTCTTTATATTTAATACTTATTCTGTTTCAGCCGACATGTAAAGCACTTTGAGATACTGTGGTATGAAAGGTGCTATATAAATAAAATAAAAGGAAATAAAATGGAATGTAATCCAGTCCTACTGATTCAACATGGACTGAATTTAACATATAATTTCAGGAAAGTTGTAGCTCCAAAAAACCGAAGGTGTAAGGAGCAGACTTTAACAAAATTTCCATTGACAAATTACAACAATTTACACCTAAGTACTATAACGCAATCCCACACTCTCCTTGCCTCAGTGTTTATATTCACTCAGATGTTAGTTACTATGCTGCTACCACGCTATAACTGCCTGACCAGGGTCCTCTGTGAGGCAGTGAAAGAGAGTGTTACCTGTACTCAGCTTTGGGTCCTGAAGGGAAATTAACTAACCAGGTTTTACTGTAGCAGTGTGCTCAGCAAGTTGACAGCACAGTCGTTTATTATACAACAATGATAAATAAAGTAAATGCTGGATTAATTGTTCGATCATTATGATTACGTGTTTAATCATTGACACTGTGTGTTGACTTCCTGGACTTTCACTCTTGACATCTGGTAACCATAAACAGGCTTCTATGATGCATCACTATTTTGGTAAATAATACCGATAAATTGCGTTTAGTAAAATATACAATTGTATAAACTGGCAGCATAAGCAAGACTTGTTATATAGCGATTACTAACATAGTACAGTATTCGTTCATAGATCATCCGGCGATATGGGCTAAATAAGACCATTCTGTCATTTTTATTTAAACTAAGGTAGTTTACGATATCATAAACCCACTCTCATCATCAGATAAAGAGCTGGATTTTTAGTTGCTCCTAGCGACACACCCCTGACTGGAAACATTCCGCGGCAGAAATTAACCTGGGGCGATTAGAAAAAACGGTACATTGTGAAACAATCATCAATTGCATTAAAAAACTAAAATAATCACTGTGAAAACGTCAGTAAAGACAATCACCGTACCCGTCAAAATAACACCACCCTCTTTTCACGTCCCATTGTTTTTGTTTCAGCCGGCAGACTGTTTTCCTGTTCGCGAAACAACTGCACATAAAGTTAGTTGAAATAATGTTCTCATCTATCGATCAATAAAGTTTGTTGAAAGTCCCAACCGGAAACGCGACACGATTAAGATGGCTCCTTCCTTGTAAAAAGTGGTAACGTGAGGCTGCATTAATATCTTAAAAACAATAATACAAACCGTTTACACGTTATTTTATATAACCTTTCTTGAAATAATTTAGATAACGTTCTGTAAACTATAACGCTTCTAGAAGGCGGAGAAACAAGACAGTAAGACTGTGTGCCGGAGCCGGGTGTCGAGTGAGTTTCCCATGCTTTGCTATGTTGCTTGCGGCCGCTTGGTGAACACGCTGGAAGTAAATTATTATATTTAACTGAGGGATCTGCTGTAGTTCTTCATCTGCAAAAGGTAAACCATCCAAACGTATAATTGTACTATACAGACAGTGCTTATTGTTATATATTATAATATATATATATATATATATATATTATATATATATATATGATATACAGAGAGTGTATTGCAAAGATAATAAAATGTTTAATGTTATTGTAATTCTGCTGTATGTTATGTCACGCACGCTTCTTTTTGGTTTATTCAAGTTAGCAGTGGTTTACTTTTTACAAACTACTCACAGCAACGAAATATTTTTGAACTCTGGAAACATCTCGTCGGAATAAACGATTTTACGCCTTCGTAACAAGTGAATTGCATCGGTACCGACCCGTCCTGGTGCAGGTCTGCTGGGTTTACGGTGCTGCTAGTTCCGATAAGCGAGAAGGACTAAAGTTAAAAAAAAACAAAACAAAAAAAACATTAACTTATTTGCTCTTTTTCACCTATACGAACGACACGAGTTGATATAGTGAGAGAGAGAGAGTTGAAACACATACTGTAGCCTCGGTCAAAAAGAATTAGACTCGGTCAACAGAGACCCTTACCTCCATAAGACACGGGACATCTTTGGATGATTCAATACGCCATATGAAGTGGTAGATGACAAGCGAATATTAACTTTAGTGCAGAGATTGGAAACAAGGGTGTTCTGCAACTACATGATTCTGAACAGCAGAACGTGTAAGTCCTTGTTTACACAACACACCAATCGGGCGTGTTTTTTAATTGACAAGTACCAATTGTTCAAATGTTTTGACCAGATATACAGACCTTCAATAGCAGTCGCTTGGGATCAGTTTTAGCCAGAGACTTAAATATGAGAACTGAATGACCAAGAACAGATCTATAATTTTCACATCCAGTTTTAAGTGTGGAATTAGTTATGTTGATTGACCCTAACAAGTTGTTGCAATAACCAGATGACCTAAAAAAAAAAAAAATAAGTTTAGGGACTGCACCTATCAATATTGACATGTCTCACACAGTAGGCTACCATGTAAAGTAGGCTGTACAACCGTGTAGAGGTGAAGGTTGCCTATTTGTAATTCATTGCGCCTTGGCTCCAGCCTCCAGCCAAGTACACATGTATAAATACATATTATTTGCTTGCAGTGTGTGTGTGTGTGTGTGTGTATATATATATATATATATATATATATATATATATATATATATATATATATATATATATATATATATATATATATGTATGTTATATACACACACACACACACACACAGAGAAGTTTTAGGCCGGTGTGAAAAAATGCTGTAAAGTAAGAATGCTTTCAAAATAGACATGTTAATAGTTTATATTGATCATTTAACAAAATGCAAAATGAGTGAACAGAAGAAAAATCTACAACAAATCAATATTTGGTGTGACCACCCTTTGCACTCAAAACAGCATCAATTCTTCTAGGTACACTTGCACACAGTTTTTTGAAGGAACTCGGCAGGTAGGTTGGCCCAAACATCTTGGAGAACTAACCACAGTTCTTCTGTGGATTTAGGCAGCCTCAGTTGCTTCTCTCTCTTCATGTAATCCCAGACAGACTCGATGATGTTGAGATCAGGGCTCTGTGAGGGCCATACCATCACTTCCAGGACTCCTTGTTCTTCTTTACGCTGAAGATAGTTCTTAATGACTTTCGCTGTATGTTTGGAGTCGTTGTCATGCTGCGGAATAAATTTGGGGCCAATCGGATGCCTCCCTGATGGTATTGTATGATGGATAAGTATCTGCCTGTACTTCTCAGCATTGAGGAGACCATTAATTCTGACCAAATCCCCAACTCCATTTGCAGAAATGCAGCCCCAAACTTGCAAGGAACCTTCACCATGCTTCACTGTTGCCTGCAGACACTCATTCGTGTACCACTCTCCAGCCCTTCGGCGAACAAACTGCCTTCTGCTACAGCCAAATATTTCAAATTTTGACTCATATGTCCAGAGCACCTGCTGCCATTTTTCTGCACCCCATTTCCTGTGTTTTCATGCATAGTTGAGTCGCTTGGCCTTGTTTCCACGTTGGAGATATGGCTTTTTGGCCGTAAGTCTTCCATGAAGACCACTTCTGACCAGACTTCTCCGGACAGTAGATGGGTGTACCAGGGTCCCACTGTTTTCTGCCAATTCTGAGCTGATGGCATTGCTGGACATCTTCCGATTGCGAAGGGAAGTAAGCATGGTGTGTCTTTCATCTGCTGCAGTAAGTTTCCTTGGCCAACCACTGTGTCTACGGTCCTCAACGTTGCCCGTTTCTTTATGCTTCTTCAAAAGAGCTTGGACAGCACATCTGGAAACCCCTGTCTGCCTTGAAATTTCTGCCTGGGAGAGACCTTGCTGATGTAGTATAACTACCTTGTGATAAATATAATCTAGTAACATGTCTATTTGTGAAAGCATTTTTACTTTACATAATTTTTTCACACCTGCCTAAAACTTTTGCACAGTACTGTATATATGAGATGGCTTCACTATCATGCGATGTTAAACTTTTTGGATCTGTCTCATCTTAAACTTATGCATTTTTCTCCATAAAATGATCTGTTCACACGCATCAAATGATTTCCAAGAACTGTGGGTCTAAAGAAATACTTGGCTTGTCCCCAGGGAATTGAGTGTTTTATACTTTATACTTGCAGATTATCCTAAATCCTGGAAAATTGGGGGATTCCAAGAAGGAAGTGGAAATGACAACTTACAAACCATTAAGGGTTCAAAGCTACCCAAAGCTTGGAGAGAAAGTCACCCAAGACACCATATACTGGAAAAACTATAAGGTATAACCTGATGATTTCAAAATTTAAAGCTCACCTCACTGTGTCTTACAACATAGTTCTGTCAAGACTCCATGTCAAGAAAGCAAGTGCAGCCTTTGATGTTTCCATGGCCAGTAAGTTATTCAGATTCAGGGATTCATTTGATCAACCTATACCTCAATGGGGTAAGCCACATTTTACAACACTGGGGAGTCACCCTGGATTGCAACAAGCACCTGTTATCCCTGGAGTAACACTACAAATAAGGTGTTAGTGCAGTCCAGGTCATTTCCCAGTACTGTAAAATGCTCTAAAAAAAATCAGTGTGTTTTTTCCTGGCAGGTATAGGTCATGGTCAGATCAACGCTATTCTAGTGACTGAGCACGTCACCTGTACCACCTTCTGCAATACCTGTTAGATAACAGATAGTGGAGCATTCTGCGTCCATAGGTTGGAGTCGAGGAAACAATGTTACAGTGATAAGGATTATTATAATGTAATGGTATATGATTATTTGAATCTTTTTATGTGCATTATTTTTTTAATTTACATTCCATCACTTTTGATTAACACTTTAGCCTTTTTACATGACATCTGAAGCGCATGTTACTCCCAGTAGCCAGTCACAAGAATCTCAATACCATCAGTCTGTTATTAAAAGCATCTTATGTTTAGTTAAAATTGTACACCTTGGGGCAGATGATACTTGTTGGATAGCGAGTACGGACTAAAGACTCTTTAAAGTTAAGTTATCCACTCTCAAACACAAGTAGGTCAGCTGCAATATCTTGCTAATGCTGACAATAGTACAATGCCAGGAAAATGTAGAAAAGTTGCACAGAATCTGTGACTGATTACTAGACCTTTTTTTTTTTTTTTTTTTTTTTTTCTTTTTACTTGGCAGACCGCAGTCCAGATAAAGGAATTTGGTGCGGTTACAAAAATTGACTTCTCTCCACTCTCACCATATAATTACGCTGTAACAGCGTCCACCAGGGTAAGTTTATTTAACAGTTTTATACCTTATAAAGCAATATTTATCCAGATCTAACCCTTTTAAATAGTTAGTCTCTACTGTGAAAGTCCTACCAGTGGCTAGAGCTTAAAATTGATGTTTTTATTCTGTAATCCAAAAGTAAAGTGTTTCCAATTGTGATGCAAGGATAGTTTCTTATTGCCTATTTTGGCACCTGTTTTGTTTTGTTGTACAGATCCATATCTATGGCCAGTACTCTCAGGAACCAATCAAAACCTTCTCCCGGTTCAAAGTCCCAGCCTACTGTGGCACCTACAGGGACGATGGCAAGCTGCTTGTGTCTGGCAGTGAAGACGGGGTGGTGCGGCTCTTTGATATTGATGGGAAGGGAATACTCCGCCAGCTGTCAGGGCATACCAAGTAAGTAATGCTTTGTTTATTCACAACGCACCAAATGAATTGCTTAGTGCTTTTAAAACTTGCCTGCTCTGCTTTAACCCCTGTTTATATACTATTTATTCAATATACCTAAACAAGGGAACCCATTTTGTTTGTTGATTACTGATGTGCGTTAATTATGAATGTGATACTAATGATTATCGTACAACATACCTAGTAAATTATTAAAAACGACTACATTTGGACAAGACAAGCTCAGACACACTTGTGAGTGAGACTTTGTTTGGAAGGTAGCAAAGTTAAACATGAATTGTGTCCGTTTTTTGTAGGGCTGTACATGTAGCAGACTTCACATCAGACAAATACAGGATATTATCAGGATCAGATGACTACACAACCCGACTCTGGGACATTGCGAATTCCTCGCAATTACTCTCCTACAGTGAACATACAGATTATGTACGCTGTGGGACCACAAGCAAATTGAACCCAGACCTTTTTGTTACAGGTAAGTGGGAATCACTGTGAGAAAAGGCATTTGATTTTAGTTGCTGTAGTCTTCAGTATAAATACATGTGTCCTTTACTGTCATTGCTTCTTTCTTCTTTTTCTCTCTACATCAAGTTTCAGTCTTGTGCTTTAGTAGTGCAGTTTATTCTGAGACCTACTATTTTTAGGTCAAAAGGGCAGTGTCAAGCTGCATAATAATAATAATAATAATAATAATAATAATAATAATAATAATAATAATAATAAAATGCCTTCCTATTCCTCCAGATTCTGATATAGTTGTGCTATAGAATGGCCTAACCAAGTTTCATCACAGTTCATTAAGCCCTTCTTTAGATGTATGTGAAAATATACCGGTATTATCAATAATTAAATTGTGCTAAACAATGTCCTTGGCGGTTTTCATCACAATTGGATATTCAGTAGTTCTTGAGGACAAAGTGTTCTACAGAGTTCTACAGAGTTTCAGTGGTTACACCATATTTGATTTGTGAGTTATTTTAAACGTGTTTTTATTTTTTTCCGCCAGGTTCATATGATCACACGATAAAGATTTTTGATGCAAGAACAGACAGCAGCGTGATGACAATGGACCATGGCCAGCCGGTGGAGAGTGTCTTGCTGTTCCCTTCAGGGGGGCTTCTAGTGTCTGCAGGTAAACGAAAAACAATTGTGTTGCATAGAGAGGGCTCAGATTTCACCATCTGCACTTGCTTAGTAGATACCTGTTGCAGTCAGTTTAAGTGTGGCATTTCTGTTAGCTGAGCACTGTCCCTGTGTTGTGATGTTGGATTGTTTCCATCATTCACAGGATTAACCACTTGCTGTTTGATGTTGTGAACGTGTCTCTTGTGTTTGTAGGTGGCCGCTATGTGAAAGTCTGGGACATGTTGAAAGGAGGGCAGGAGCTGGTATCTTTAAGAAATCATCACAAAACAGTGACGACTCTATGTCTGAGTAGCTCAGGACACAGATTACTTTCTGGATCGCTTGACAGGTAGGTGGTTGAGTCTTCTATAGTTTTAAATTTGTTTGTTGTGTTGCATTTTAAAAAGTTAATTTTCTGCATATTCTGTTTTTTTTTTTTTTTTTTTTTTTTTTTTTTTTTTTTATTATTTTATTATTCTCCACAGGCATGTCAAAGTATACAGCACAACAACCTACAAAGTAGTTCATAGCTTTGATTATGCAGCATCCATTCTGAGTCTTGCATTAGCGGTGAGTATGTTATGTAGCTGAGTACAGTTAGTGTACAAGATCAACATCTATGAAGATATACAAATTCTATCAGCCTTGAAGATAGTTAAGCATCATAGCTTTGCTTGCCTAGTACATTCCCTTTAAGGACGTGGCAGTGGTGAACAAGTAACTCTCATATCACCCAGGAGATGGCGCTGTTTTACATTGTCTTGGTTTAATCACAGGAGGTGATGTGTTGGTTGAAATCAATTTGTAAACATCTATGAAGGCCCGTAATTAATTCAGCGCAACCTGGTGTAAACGACGCTTTTTACCCTTTATTGCAAATTGTAAAAAAACCCTCTAGTTTCACTGTTCGACTGCTGCTTGGTTTTGAATAAATACAAATTCTCAGCCAACACCTAGCTAGAAAACAGATTTCCAACATAACGCATTATACAAAATTCAGCAAGAGTGGAAATTACCAATGCTTTAACTATCTTCAACTGTAAAAGCTGCAGACCTGAATAGAGTTCTAGGAAAGATAACTCTACTCGGAACTGCAGATCACTATTTCAGTATTGGTCTACGGTTTGTATAGGGTTAATTAAATGTAAAAAACTACTCGAAAATGTCTGTAAATTAAGCCCCACACCACAGCAGTCTCAGTGTTTGTTGCCATTAAGGTTGCTACACACCAGGCACAATATGATAAAATGAATAGAACCTGTACTCTTGATGAGTGTCTTTCACACCACAGCAACTTGACAGGCAGCACTGGAGCAACGCAAAATAAATACAGTTAAATCCTATGTATGACAACTAGGGAATTGGCCAATCGGAGAACAGCTTCAGTGCATGTGGTCCAGCGGGGTGAAGTATCCAAAATGACAGGAAAAAATAACACTTGACAAAGATTGCAATTTTAAAGATACAGATCATTTCAAAGGTACTGGATAAGCCTGGTTTGTATGATTTATTGCCACATGTTGAAATACCGTCAGCGAAGGCACTCATAATGTGTACTCAAAGTGTACCAGTATTGATCATAGTTTGGTCAATAGCAACTTTTTTATAGTTTTATTGATTAGCAGTTTTCCAATCTGTTGTATTGCTTCTGTGTTGCTTTTGGTGTGTGTGAACATATAGCTGCGAAAGTATCTTGTCTCCCAGAACATTAAATAGCGTCTGGTGTGTGGCGGTCTTTATGACATTGATGACTGATCGCTGTAACAAAAACAGTATGACGATAGAATGGCCCAGTATTGGAAAGATAACTCTCTCAAAACAGCAGACCAATAACACAGTCCTGGGTGTGCCACTGTTTCATTATGTGTCTTCCCTGTAAAGTTGCATGGTGCTGAGATGTTTAATCTGTATTGCAGCCTGAAGATAAGGTGATTGTTGTGGGAATGACAAATGGAGTACTGAGCATTCGACACAAGAAACAAGCAGAAGACAAACTGGGGGCCGCAAGTATGAAGAGGAGGCGGCCAGCCTATCGCTTCTTTGTGAAAGGGAAGGACTACATGCCAAAGCAGGTAAGCTGCGGACCAACTGAAAATGAAATCAGGAAAGGACTGAAACAAAAAAATCAAAAAATCACAAGTTTTTACAAAGGAAGATACTGACAACATGCCCCACATGTCATCCAGTTCCTATTCAGTTTTAAATAACTTTAGCATAACTGAGGCAGAAGTGTTAAAGGAACTAGGAGCTCTTAAAATAAACAAATCCCCTGGGCCGGATGAGATCCTCCCAGTAGTACTCAAAGAAATGAAAGAAGTAATTTACAAACCGCTAACCAAGATCATGCAGCAGTCTCTTGACACAGGGGTGGTACCGACAGACTGGAAAATTGCAAACGTAATACCGATCCACAAAAAGGGAAACAAAACTGAACCAGGTAACTACAGACCAGTAAGCCTGACTTCTATTATATGCAAACTTATGGAAACTATAATAAGATCCAAAATGGAAAATTACCTATATGGTAACAGGGTACTGGGAGACAGTCAACATGGTTTTAGGAAAGGGAGATCGTGCCTAACTAACTTGCTTGATTTTTTTGAGGATGCAACATCGATAATGGATAATTGCAAAGCATATGACATGGTTTATTTAGATTTCCAGAAAGCTTTTGACAAAGTCCCGCACAAAAGATTAATTCTCAAACTGAACGCAGTTGGGATTCAAGGAAACACATGTACATGGATTAGGGAGTGGTTAACATGTAGAAAACAGAAAGTACTGATTAGAGGAAAAACCTCAGAATGGAGTGTGGTAACCAGCGGTGTACCACAGGGATCAGTATTAGGTCCTCTGCTATTCCTAATCTACATTAATGATTTAGATTCTGGTATAGTAAGCAAACTTGTTAAATTTGCAGACGACACAAAAGTAGGAGGAGTGGCAAACACTGTTGCAGCAGCAAAGGTCATTCAAAATGATCTAGACAAGATTCAGAACTGGGCAGACACATGGCAAATGACATTTAATAGAGAAAAGTGTAAGGTACTGCACGCAGGAAATAAAAATGTACATTATAAATATCATATGGGAGATATTGAAATTGGAGAAGGAATCTATGAAAAAGACCTAGGAGTTTTTGTTGACTCAGAAATGTCTTCATCTAGACAATGTGGGGAAGCTATAAAAAAGGCTAACAAGATGCTCGGATACATTGTGAAAAGTGTTGAATTTAAATCAAGGGAAGTAATGTTAAAACTGTACAATGCACTTGTAAGACCTCATCTTGAATATTGTGTGCAGTTCTGGTCACCTCGCTATAAAAAAGATATTGCTGCTCTAGAAAGAGTGCAAAGAAGAGCGACCAGAATTATTCCGGGCTTAAAAGGCATGTCATATGCAGACAGGCTAAAAGAATTGAATCTGTTCAGTCTTGAACAAAGAAGACTACGTGGCGACCTAATTCAAGCATTCAAAATTCTAAAAGGTATTGACAGTGTCGACGCAAGGGACTTTTTCAGCCTGAAAAAAGAAACAAGGACCAGGGGTCACAAATGGAGTTTAGAAAAAGGGGCATTCAGAACAGAAAATAGGAGACACTTTTTTACACAGAGAATTGTGAGGGTGTGGAATCAACTCCCCAGTAATGTTGTTGAAGCTGACACCCTGGGATCCTTCAAGAAGCTGCTTGATGAGATTTTGGGATCAATAAGCTACTAACAACCAAACGAGCAAGATGGGCCGAATGGCCTCCTCTCGTTTGTAAACTTTCTTATGTTCTTATGTTCTTATGTTCTTAAATCATGTAAAGAAAACAATAGGAGGGCAGGCTGCCTCTTACCACTTCCATTTAGTATGTAAAACTAAAACATATTTTTTTTGTCTCTTAAAGGATGACCTTTTGGTCAGCAAACCAGTCAAAATACACTTGAAAAAGTATGACAGGCAGCTCAAGAGTTTCGAGGTGTCAGAGGCTCTCAACACAGTCCTACAGGTAAGATAAAGGTCTATATCATCTGGAAGTACTAGATAGGATAAATATGCCTATAGTGCTATATGTACATTTTTTTTTTTTTTTTTTTTTTTTTAATGCAAGCCATACAAATAGAATATCTAACAGTGTTATGAAGATCGTCTGGCAATTATGACATTTTCTGGTGGATAATGTTTGAAAGCCATGAATATAAATAATTGTTTTACATGCATAATACCAATGAAGGTATTGGCCAAAAGGTTGGTCCGATTAACGCAGTGTCTCCTAGTTTGATGTCAGGTTTTTTGTTTGAAGTTCCGGCTGAGTTGCATGAAGCTGAAGGGATTGTGTCCAGTGCAGTGAGACTGGAGTGTTTGCAAGCTGCTCATTTGTGTGTTTTTGTTGAGTAGCCACACATCCGAGTGAAGAGCCCGGAGGTGACCGTTGCAGTCATGCAGGAGCTGAACCGAAGAGGCACTCTGAAGAGTGCACTTGCAGGTCGAGATGAGAAGAATCTCACAATGCTGCTCAGCTTCTTAATCAGGTACTCCAGTGGGGTGAGGGGACCAGCTGTGCTTATGCTTTCAGTTGCTTTAACCCTTAGTGGTCCATTTATTCAGTGCTTGTCAGACGCGTCAGGTCAGGTATTTTCACATGCGCTGTTTATTTTAGAAGCGCTGTTTAAAATATATATTTTTTCAGAGTAAAACAGGTTTAAAAGGCAGTGGATGTCAAAAGGACATAAGTACTGCATCTCCAGCCAAGCCCCACCCTTTGTTCGCTGTATTTACCACATACCTCTTCAAAGTAGTGAATACTGATAAGTCCTCTCCTGATCACTTGTTTTATCACCAAGCTCCTCAATAATGTGATCCAAATCATAATTTTATTACTAGAACATCTCAAAAAGCTCTGCAAATGTCCATGATGTTCTTTGAGCGCTGGGTGCAGAAGCAGCTATCTCTTTTGTTTATGTCCGTGTTATGGTGCATGGGGCTGTCGGATGCCCCACTTTTTTTTTTTTTTTTTTTTTTTTTTTGTTCGGCTCCTATCTGTCTCACCTGGCCACTGAAAGGTTTTCTCTGCTTTTTCCGGAGAAAAAAACGACTAGAGACCTGTGCTTTACGTCTTTTTGATGTTGGACTGGAAAGGGAAAATTGTAATGTAGGACCTGGTCTGACATAGGACCGCAAAGGGTTAATGCTACTAGACGATGTCAGACAATGAAGAGCAGAATAATAGCTGACAGGCTGTTAGCAAAAAGTGCAATAATCTCAATGAGGGAGGCCATCAGGGAGGCAATTGGCACAGTCAAGATAAACAGTGTGGAGATTATTTGCAGACCTTGCCAATACCCTTACATGCAGAAGCACTGCACTGCTGTGTATAGCTCTCTACATGTGTGTGTTTCATTGGTGTGGGGTATTGAATAATTAGATTTAGCTGTTTTTTTGTTGTTTTTCTAAATGTTTTTTTTTTTGTTTTACAGGCACATAGTTGATCCAAGGTTTGCACCTGTTTTAGTAAATGTAGCAGATATGATTTTGGGTAAGTGTCCAGTATTGGAACAAAATACTGAGCACCCGTGCAACACGCAGCATATACTTCTGTGTAAAGAGGACTGCACGGGCATGATTTGTAATTGGTTACATGCTGTGATTTAGTCACTGTGGACAGGGCAGCAGATCTATAATATCTTGATGGCAAACTCTGGCAGGAGTTGTAGCCAGATAACACTGCTGTTTCACTTCACTGTCAGACAGTATTCTGCATTAACATTTCATTTTCATCTAATCTAATCCGCTTTTATCATTTCATTTTTTAGTAACAGTGTACCCTTTAATTAATTACTTTCCTTCTCCTTGTTGCTCAGATATCTACATTCTGGTTGTGGGCCAGTCGGCAGTGATTGATAAACAGTTTGTAAAGCTGCAGGAGCTGATAGAGAAGGAGATTGATTACCAGGAGGAGCTGGTAGAGCTTCTGGGGATGATGGACACTCTGTTCGCTACCATGACTGCCAAGAAAGAGGCAGCAGCACCTGAGAGGAAACCCAGCAGGCCTGTGGACGGACAAGAACTGAGCGTGACGATGGAGACGGCCTGACATCCTCCAGTAATACACCCGGAGAAAAGGGGCTGGTCTGCAAACAAATATTAATACCGCCACTGGACAACTGTTCACACTGAGGTTACTACAAACTGTCCTAGGTAACGATAAGACAGTACCCAAAAAGTTTCTAGCAGTTGTTTGCTACTATATAATGTACCGATGCAAGATATGCTGTCTGTGCTTTTTAATGCATCTTCCCCGTCTGTTCTGGGAACACATTAACCCAACTAAAGCCATTCTGTGTGTAAAGAAATTTATATTGTAGTGGAGTTGTGTTGTTTCTAGAAGTTTTGCCTTTTTTTTTTTTTTTTTTTTTTTTTTTTTTTTTTTTTTTTTGGACAAGGACTATTTTATTATCAAAATAGTTAATTTACTGACTCCAGACAACGTAACAGTATATTGTACAAGAGTAAAACTTTGAATGAAATGGCAAATAAAATTGTTGTGCTTCTGTTTATTTTACAAAGGTATTTTTTAGTGTTGGGGTCAATACTGTTTTGCTGTGAAGTATTCGTCGATATGCCTCCTCTCAAACCTTGAAACTGGTTAAACCCTGCACCCAGTCCTGGTTTCAGAGCTGCCTTCAAGTGTATTTATTAAATGATCAGGAGTTTGATATTAATCACATACCTCCTCATTGCTGCAGGAACAGCTTCTATTAGGTGTGAATTACTCACGCTGTTGGGAGAAGTGTGATCATTTCAGATTTATCCGTGGTCTCTGTTTAAACTCCTGGTACCTGTTCATTTCAATAATCCACCTATACAAGAAGGTTCTGAAATGCAGGGCTTGTGCAAGTGCTGTCAACTATTCCTATTGTGTTTAACATGCAGGGTGTGACAGACCGATACAATCGGTGCATAATGGTGAGCAGTTTGAATTCGAACCCTGAAAAGAATGCTTTTAAATAGTATACCAATTCTCTCCACCAGGTGTCAGCACTGTACTGTCAAGGGTATGTTTTTATGGGGAACAAGAATAATAATATATTGAAAGTGTATTAGTTGCAGTACATGTGCTGGTTTCTCTTTTATCCCAAGTTTGTAATTTAAAATATTCAAATGCATATGACTACACCAAATATATTTAAAGAGGGATCTGTTTTATTTAAAACATGTGATGTTTTATTTCTCTTCATGATATCGGCCAAGGTTTTTTGGGGGGATTTTTTTTCAATGATTTAATTTTTTTTTTTTTTTTTTTTGGAAGAATTAGTTTGATTAACAATGTTACATTGTAATTACCTTGGATTTTAAATTAAAAGCTGCATCTACACTTTATTTCAAAAACTAGGCTAATTACCCCTTAATGTCACAGCAACTTTGTTAAAAATAAGTTCAAAATCAAATAACACAGCAGGTATATATTTTAATCAGGGCAAACCCACCAAGGAGGTTGTTGTGCTAGTATACCAATGCTTTTATTACTCAATGTTGCTGGGTTTCTACATTAACACCATGTCTACCTGCTTTATAAAAATGATGTAGCATTGACCTTTTTATGGTATTGTTTGTGGAGGCATCATTTTTAAAATAGGTTGAGTTTTCTTCATAGTAATTTTGCAAACAAGCCAATAGTTTTGAAGGTTCAATGATATCTTGTTCACTTCAATATTATTATATTGTTTATGAGTTAAACTTGCTTGTCGGTTGGGGTTGGGGCGTACTGTATGTTTTTGTAATGTGAAGATGCTGCAGCCATTGTGTTTGACTCGGAATGTAAAAAGCAATGTTCTTGGGGGGGTGCTGGCTGTGTTCCATTGGCTAAAACAATGTTTAGGTAATGTAAACAAACAGACTGCCAACATAAAGCTTTCTTAGAAAGTAGAGTGCATGGAAGTATGTAGTTAACAGGAAACCAAGGAATTGTTTAGACATTGAACACTGCAGCTTTAATATGAATGGCTAGGCAAGCAGGGAGGCTTATACGATAAATGCACGTCTTTAATATGAACAGGGCGGCTTCTACGATGAATGCACGTCTTTAATATGAACATGGGGGGCTTCAACGATGAATGCACATGTCTTTAATATGAACAGGGGGGCTTTGATGATAAATGCACGTCTTTATTATGAACAGGGCGGCTTCGACGATGAATGCATGTCTTTATTATGAACAGGGAGGCTTTGACGATGAATGCACATGACTTTAACCTTGTAAGGCTCTTTAAATCCAGTTTAGGGTGTTCAATGGACTGACTTTTTCCAGGTCTCAGTGTGAGGTCAATGATAGGACTGGATGGGTATGGACTCCGAACTGCTCTTGCAGTTTCCTTGGATTCATGTTCACATTAGATTTCAAAAGTTCTGAAGGTCTTGAACCGGACATTGCACTCAGTAGTGCACTAAACTTTCTGCAGGTCTTGAACCAGACACTGCACTCAGTATTGCGCTAAACCTTCTGAAGGTCTTGAACCGGACACTACACTCAGTATTGTACTAAACCTTCTGAAGGTCATAAACGGAAAACCTGAGCTAAAGACACTGCAATGTAAATACAGCAATGCCTGGGCCCAGGTAGTCGCAGACAGAATAGATGAGGAGGGCACAAGCCAGAGAGGCCTAAACTGTTAGCCTAAGAGTGTCATTTTCTACAATGATCACAAACTTCCTAGCGTGATTTTAAATACTGACTGGTATTGATAAGTAGCATATAATTTAGCATGCAAACTTCTTGCGATTACCAGGGATTGAAAAACAATCTTTAATTAGCACAACAACTCTGCATTTTATTTTAAGCCCATTTTTAGGATGCTACATATTTCATGTCCAAGCTCACTTCTGTGCCTCCGAATTGCCCCCAAACAGAGTCCCAAGTGCTGTAAAGAAAGTGAGTGTGAGACTGGGGTTCAAATACCAGCTGCACAGGCAGTGAACCTGTGGTGGGGTGTGCAATGAGGTATTCATTCTACAAAGCCTTCATTATATGGATGGTTATGCAGACTGATTACTAGTAATCTTGGGTTACCTTACCTAAGAGTAGTGCTAATCAGGGTCAGTGAAACTAGGTGAAAGAGTAACAAATATTGATCCTGGAACTAATACAGCAAACCAATTTGAATTGTAATAATAATAATAACAATAATAATAATAATACACAGTTGTCTTCATGTTATTACTATATCCTCTTTAATATTATTGGAAATCAGTTTTTTTTAAGGTCTTCCTCACAAGTACCCATTTGGCCACATTTATACTGCAGGCACTAGTTTAGTATGTCTGCTAAAGACGAATGTTAGACTTGTTGAGGTATTATAATAGAAATAATACAGTGGTTTAAAAATATTGATAAGAAGTAAATTGTGGACTCATACAGTCCACCAAACCCTGGCAAAAGCAGCTGCTGTGTGACCTTCAGACCGTCAGAGATATGTTTGCGCTGCGTTAATGAAGAACTGATGCACTTCAACACCAGTGTATTCAAGGCTGAGGACAGAGTTTTAATAAAGTATAGGAGTGGACGATCGGAGCTTCCACCTCATTTAAAGCGCAACAAATTACCTTGCTGGCTGTAGGCTTTTCAAGGGAGCTCTCAACTGAAATGCTGTCCTAGCCTAAGAAGGCTTCTTTCTGTTCTGATTCCAAGTGCATCCGTCCCTTGGGATCCTGAGGCACTGTGGATATCTATAACATGTTAAGACATGCTGGGGGATAAGTCATGTGCTGGGGACCGGTCTGCAATATCCTGCATCCATTCCACCTAGGATTAGGATGGGAGGAACTAAGCATTTCCTGGATAGCTTGTTGATAATAATGATACACTTTGATAACTTGTGTGGATATTAACCCCTGGATAAAATCAATTACAATACAGCTCAACATTTTGGCCTGGTGGTTCCATTTTACCATAAGGATAGTCCAATAAATGACAGAATTAAATTAGTTTCAATGTATTGGTCTATTGTAATATACTATTTTAAAGTACGGAATTGTAAACTTGGTTGCTTTTCTGGAAGGAGAATCTGCCCACAACCAATACGTCATCAGTAAGTGCATAGAAGCTCTGTGTACTATTCATTCTTGTCGCTTCTTTTTGTTTCGGCTGCTCAGTCAAGCGCTGGGAGGTCGAAACAAACGTTGACTGCTTAGAACCTGGAGGGCTACCATCAGCCACGGATTCCCTGTGGTTTCCCCTTAAAAAATTTAAAATATGTGAGCAGGGTTTTTTTCCTTACCTGAGTGCTGAGCGGTTCGTATTTAGTTCTGCGGGGTGTGTGGTCGGGTGAGAGGCTGGGCTCTCTCCCTCAGTGCAGTCATGCTCTGGGGGATGGGCTGTGTCTCAGCTGCTGATTTTTATTAAATTCAATATTTTGGGGTTAGGTGGCAGAGTGCCACTGTGGAGAGTGATAAATATTTTTCATTCATGGTTTGGGGGCCTCATCATTTCGGGGAGAGGTGGCTACAGCCACTTCTTATCTGCGGCACTGGGATGTGTGTATCTGTTTGTGTATTTCCAGCCGGCCTTGCGCAGGTAGCTGTCAGGCACCCATGGACAAGGCCTCCGGCCAAATTTATCTCGCAATTGTGGGGTGCGTTATTTGTTTGTCATTCTCCATTCACGGTTTGGCGGGCTTGTCTTTTGGGGGGAGGTGGCTCATAAACACATCCTATCTGCGGCACTGGGATGCATGTATCTGTTCATGTATTTCCAGCGGGCCTCACGCAGGTAGCCGTCAGGCACCCACGGACGACGAGACCTTTGGCCAAATATATATTTACTCAGGCCCTGAGTGCCCTTCACAGTCATAAATCATCTGCAATTGTAATCGCTATCATCAGCATTCATTCACTGCCATTCATTTAAGCGGATTCTCCGAGCTGAATTGAGCATTCCCATTGTTGTTTGTTTTTCTTTTTTTTTTTTTTTTGTTATATGCATATTTCCCAGCAACGTTTCATTGTGATATGAAAAATCAGGGCTACTGTTCAGACCTGGGCCTGTTTGAGGCATGTTTAAGCAGGTCTATGGAACAACTACACAAACTGCCATCTGAACAGAGTAGCGTCAAGTGGAATAAGTCCAGCGGTTGGCAAAAGTTCCTGGCATTCTGTCTAAACCACATCTTTTAAGTGAGCTGAAACACTCACACTAACAGTGCTACAAATGTTAACTTTGAGTGGTTAATGTTGTAGACCACACTGTATTATTCTTCATTTTTCAGCTCAGGCTGGAAAATGAATTTGTCTGAGGAACGCAGCCAGCCAGGATGGAAATGTGCACTGACATCAGCATGCAACTGAGGTTAGAGCAAACAGCACAGCAATTACACTGATTTAACACAGGGTATCTCACTGAACATTTCAAACATTTACCATTCATTTCAATAAGAAGTTACAGAAACATGTTGTTGTTTGTAAAAGAGAAAATGGGTTCACTTTGGGACAGATTCAGTGGTTTTTCAATTTGAGGAATTGCCTTAAATTCTGTGCATTATAACATTGTCAGCAGTGTCCTGGAGGAAATGTGTTTTTTTTTTTTTTTTTTTTTGCCCAGCCGATAGCCTAACAAACCTGCACTGATGATTTGTAAGTGCTGCTTTTAAGCTGCTAAATTTCCTCCATATGAAATACTGGCTTTTCAAAGGCTTTTGTGGTAGCAGGTGACAGTGAGATGAAAGGCAATTAGAAAACTGACACTTTGCACGTGCTTGTATGACATATGGGGTGAACACAAACGTCTTTTCAATGAGGGATCGCCACTTGCTTTGCACAATTAACGTTTCATTGCTGCTTTGTCTGCTACTGTTGAGCAGCTATTACAAAAATGAATATCCCTCTGACAAATTCATAGAACAAGTATTTCTAAATACTGGTACGCTAAAGCTTTACAAATACAACTCCTTACACTGTAGAAGCTTACCGTGGTCAGTTTGCAGTTTACCATGCTTTTACTGTGCATTTACTGAGCTGTTCCATGGTTTGTCAAGGTCGTTTACCGCACACCATGGAAATCACTACTCTTTTTCCATGATATACTGCAGTACACGTTTTTAAAAGGGTCTTCCTTACCTAATGATCTTCAGTGGCACAAAGCAATGGTTCAATACTAAGGGGTTCAAGGACAGCTACAATGGTATTTGTTGCCTGCTTATCATGCCTACGCAGTCCATCCCTCCCTTACCTCGCTCAGCTCTTAGCTCCTTGCATCCCTGGGGTCCAGCTCAGATCAGCCTGTGTTCTTCAGTGTACCGACATTTAAACAAGCCACTTTCGATAGCTGCACTTTTAGCTGTGTTGCACCGACACTTGTTTAAGTACAAGCTATAAACACACTTGATCATTCTGGTTTGTGTCAGTTTACCGTGGTCCGTTTGACTTGATACCTGGGGATTGCATGACTGGGTTGGATTTGTTATTATTATTATTATTATTATTATTATTATTATTATTATTATTATTATTATTATTATTATTATTATTTATTATTATTTATTTATTTATTTTGTTACAAGTCATGAATTCCATCATGACGTTTTATTCTTGGGATCATGTATGATGAAATTAGGTATATAAGTGTAAGTTCTATTTTAATATTTTGACATAAAAATGGAATTACAGTGGTAGGGTATCAGTACCTCTGTGCATGATGTATTCTCCGTTGTGTGCTGCTAATGGTTTGGTTTGGGGTTCTTCGGGGTAATACAATGGTACAATGGTCTAGCACAACTGTTGCACTAATTAGTCATCTGCATCAAGATTTTGTTTTGTCAGTAAGAGGTCAGAACCCTTTTTGGCATATTTTGAGGGTAAAATGGAAAAACAAATATCCCACCCGGTCATTCTGTATTAGGCAATAAATAGTACCAATAACTTGGGGGGGCATCTTGCTTAATGAAATGTTTTTGAAGAACAGATGATTATCTATTCACGCATTTTTAGGACGTGGACCAGAAACCAGCACAGGTGTTTCATTTTGGTGTCCAGAGTAATTTTCAAGTAATAATTCAAGGTGGTTAATGCTCTAAGAGCTAACATCACTGATGCATACTCTGTAAAGATCACAAAAAGGAGTTTGCTGATAATCCCGTTCATTCTAGCAGAAATAAGCCCCCTTGTTTAGGGAGCATGTGGGCATGTTTGGCTTGAGAGACAGAGAAGCAGACATGTACACAACATCTACCTGGTGGTACCAGGTGTCAACACTGATGCTGTGAACGGCGTCATTTTGTTATGTATCAACCTTTTTACAAGTGCGTAAACACGGGTAAATTCCACAATATTAACGACACAGCAAAAACATCAAGATTTACTGCCACCAGGGCCTGCATTTTTTGCTAGAAAGGGGAAAAAACTATTTATGGATGTTTTTTTCTGTTATATATGTAAATAATGATTTACAAAGAAGATTATCATTGTTAAGTACCAAATGTCTTTAATCCTGCTTTTAACTCATCTACTGATCACTGCGTACAGGCACCTGCAATACCCTTTACACAGAGAGTAATACATGCATGGAATAGTTTATCAGGTAAAGAAGCAACAGATATAAGACAGAATACCAATAATTAAAAACTACCCTGAGGGAAATGCTGTGCTGGTTGGCAAGGGATAATCCAGAGTTAAAGGTCCATTTCTAACAATTCTTATTTTCAAATTGTAATGCTACACTGGGACACTTCTGTGACATACAGCTCTTTGGTGTGACAATTCCAATACAATTGTATAGGGATATTAAACCTTGACTATGTCTACCCCAGTATATAACGTGTCTGGCCTGTATTTGTGTGAATGTTAACCAGTACTCATTGTTTTACTAAGATCCCAATTGCAGTTCCTTCGCATTTGAAGGGAACTAAAACCCACAATTTCCTGTTTCCTGACAGAAGTCCACACAACTATAGTATGCAAATTACTGTACATCCAGTATGACGAATAGCTCAAAACAAAGAGCGTTTCCGATTCCCTTTGACCTGCTTTTTGTCACTGAGCTGTAAAAAGTGATTTTCGTTCTTTGTATAACTGATACAAGAAAGCAAGGATACGAGAATACGCAAGAACATGATGCGCAATAGAGCAACATCAATATCTAATGTGAGAGGTGAAGAGCAGGGCTATTGCATTTTAATACGGTGAAAATAACATATTTTTTTCATTTTTGCTGTGAGTACGTCACAGGATATTACATGGCATGAACACAATGGCGATCTTCTAAAGGCATAGAAAGCTACAGCCGTGATTTTTAATTTCACTCACCACACAAAAACTCTGGGCTTATTTATCAATATTACCGGATACATTTTGTTATAGGCCTGTAAATATGTAACAGGGTTGAGCTTTGAAATTGTATATATCTTATTTTGCTGACTATGCATTTAAAAGAAAACTGACAAAGACAAGGTCATATATTGGCTGCTGACTGAGCTGGGATTGTGGAATTGAACGTGTATTTAACTATTAAAGTAAGTCTTTGATATTTCAGCCCCCTGAGGAACTGATATATCTGGACATAAATAATGATTTCTTCTTCCTACAATTCTCTACTTACAGCCACTAATTGGTTTCACAAACTTTGCCCCTGACTGTCATCTACTGGCCAGACTGTACAATAAAAGCTTTCCTATTGGTTCAAAAGTGTCAGCAGGTTTTTGACAGACAGCTAATAATCTTAACATCTGAACCAATTGCGAAAGCCTGATTATAGATGCAAGAATAGAAGGGAGGAAGTGGTGTTGAATGGTATAAAAATGGTGCATTGTTATTTGAATAAATATCTGGTATATAACAGGAAACCACAGGGATGGAAAAAGAGAGATCAGAAAAAGCATGCCGGGTCACATCAGGGAGAAAAACAAAATACTAAATATAATTGTTTTCTTTTTTTTAACAAATGATGCCCTTTGCACACTGTGTGATTGCACAAATGTGGAAAGAGTATTTTGTAAATAAAGCTAGATGTAGTTTACAGAGTACACATAGAGCTAGTGTCAAATGGGTAAATACAAACACTGTCAGTCTAAAACCTGCCTGCACAGCAACCATGAATTCAGCTGAATTCCTTGAACACAGTACTGTGCGTGGAGGTACTCTACACAGCAGTGTTCACTGCATGTGCAGACACAATGCCAAAGCCTTTATCTGACCTCACACCCCCAGACAAGACATCTCTTGGGAGGTAATGGATTGTCATGCACAAAACAAAGGGCTGACCCTACAGAAACACCAGCCTTAATCCACTAGCAGAGCAACTGTCCTTATCTGATTACTGGAATCCTCCTTCACCACATGGACTGAGGCTTTGATGTGGTGAACACAGGTTACACACAATGGCCGATTAATAAAGCGCATAGTTTACACTTTAGCCATTACTTTTCAAAGCACAAAAATGACAAGACTGGGCAATCGATTCTGCTAGTGCCTTCATCAGTGTACAGCCAAGAAGTGGGTTCAATTAACTAATTAAGGACCTGCTTAGAATACAGATCTGGACTGGAATGGATCTTGAGCTGTGCATCACTGCTATACGAGATTCGGTTTCTTAAAACGGGTGACCTTTTCTGTCTTCGTTTCAGAGAAAATTGGGGCAGAATGATCATTTTGAGAATGGTATAGATTTATAGAGAAAGTTACGCCATTTTGCATTGCATTAACAATGTTAATGATTCATGCAGTCTGTAAGCTGGAAAGGGAAAGGAAAATGTTGAACTGTCACCAGACACCCCTTTACCAGACCTAGAAAAACAATTCTAATCTTTCCAATACATTAGTCATCACAAACAAGATATTCATTGCACCAGTGCATTACCATTCAAAGAAAACATGTTACTGCATGTTATACCTGATCATAAACCACGCCATGGTACTGCACACGCCACAAAACATCATGTACAGATAAAACACTGTGTAATCGCCCTACAGTGTTAAGATTGTCAATCATCCATCACTTCAAAATGTCAGTAGAGCATTCTCCAGTGTGCTTAGTTTCTTACAAGTTTTACCTTAACATGTGAAACTAGGCGAAGTGGACTTTCTCTAGAGAAATATTCAAAGGCAGGTATGGAAACTTTCAAAGTTCACCTCAAAGATGACTTCCCCAGCAGTTCAGTGTCCTGGAGGCATTGACTGGCTCCGAGGGGAGTGAGCTGCCAAAACAACTTCCTTCAGCACCCGCACTATGCAAGCAGCTGCCAGCCCAAGCCCAGCAGTGCAGCACTACAGGCCATTCAAGGGGTTAGGAAGCTGTGAAGAAGTAAAGCTTGACATGGTCTAGGATTTCAGCCTTGGGTAAGTAAAGGAGCAGGCTTTCTAACACCTCTGCCCTCTGGTTTATTACTTTGTTAAAGTCCTCATGTTTGACTACAATACCAGTAATTATCACCATGGCGACAGTCACGTCAATGGAAACCATGCACAATTTACAGGAATAGTAAAATCGACTCCACCATTCTTGCAATTAAAGTACAATGTTTATGTACAGAGTGCTAATGTCAACCATAGAACAGGATAAGTGTGATAGGGTAGCCAAGACACACACAGGTAATCATGAAAATCGCATGCAGCTAAGACTTGGGTTCAGCGATTTAGCACGTTTATGGTTTGCTGATAATAAACTTTCACAGTTCTCATGCCTCAAGCCTCAAGGGGAGACCTGCTACAGAAAAATACAACCCAGTAGCAGGCAAGCTTGTCAGCTGTTTCATTTCACAGCACTTCTATCAGCCTGTCTAATAGTATGTATGCCAGTCATGGAACAGCTCACAACTCAAGCTGTTCCTACTGCCTACTGCCCTGATTATATATGGAAGCAGCCCTCATCACTCAGCAAACTCACAAGACTGGGCATCGAAAAGCACTCAGCACCTTAACTAAACAATCCAATTAAATACTAAACACATGTGATTTAAAACTGGAGAGAGGGGATGTTTCAATCATTCACTAACATAACTACATGACTACAGTGATGGGAAAACCTGAGAAAAACAGGTTTACAGACCCTATTATGCAAACAGTACTTCCTCTGCCTCCTTTAAAAGATAACCCTTTGCTACCCAGTGTCCAATATATTTGACATTGAGCAAATAGGTATGGGAGCATACCCAGGGCACTAAAGAGTTAATATACCCTAAATAAATATTGCTCCACATTCACTTTGTATATTGCAAAAAATGTGGTGCTAGGGGTATCTCCGATTACAGCTTGGTTACCTCTAAACATTAAGGGTTACTGCTCATCTCTTATAACACAAACAAAACAGGTGCTTTATACTGTATTTTGAATGTAAATAATAATGTGTGTATATTGTAGCGAGCACAAGAATCACTGGAGACACACACCAAAGCTTTTAGGTACAACGCAGTTTTATTAGGCAGCCAGCAGCAAGTCAGCAGCACCACCCACAAACTCAACACATACACGCGGCCAGCCCTTCCCCTGCCCCAGAGCACTACTGCGCCTCTCAAGGTGACATTCAGATACTACCACAACAACAAGGAAGGGTTCTACACTTTCAGGGTATGTCAAGTAAATAACATTTGAACTTCACCTTAACTAATAATGAAACACAACAATAATAACAGAGTTTTCCCCTACCATTTCCCACTCCGAGCGTCCTCTGCTGCTCATTAGCATATCTGCGGAAGGCCTGTTAGCAGGTTAAAGGAATATTCCCTAGAATGTGCCCTGAGGGCATCAGATGATTCGAGGGCATTTGCCATTTACTCCCACCTTTCGCTTCCAGAGCTCGGCAACTCTAGGAAATCAACCCACCGTCCCTAACCCAACCCCAACCCTAACCTTAAGCAACTCCAGCCCTAAAACCTAACCCCAAATCACTACCTAACCCTAAATCTAACCATTAAGTATCATCTGATGCCCACAGGACACTTTCTAGGGGGGTATTCCTTTGTGCTGCTGCGTGTTACAATATTATAGATTTTGTTAAATTAAATTTGGATAAGGCACTTGAAAATGAAAGACTTTTTTTCATGAAAGGCCAACAATTTGCAAGACACTTTCTGGGACTTTTTTTTCTGATTGAGAAACTTCTTGTTTGCGACGTAAGGTTCTACAGAAAACCCAACCAAACTCTTTCTACCATCCCTCAGATCAGGGCAGACAGGCAGCTTTTGTATGGATTGTCAGCATGGTATAACACATTACAAGAAAATACTGGCAGTGTGGCAACATACACAAATGTATTTTGAAAATGTTGTTTCCATCAAAATAATAATAATAATAATAATAATAATAATAATAATAATAATAATAATAATAATAATAATAATAATAATAATAATAATAATAATAATTGCTTCACTTTGGTTTACTTTAAGAGAGATGGGAAGCATTAACAGTATTTATTTATCTATTTTAATTAATTACATCTAAATTACTCCTGGGTGTTCAGCTATAACATAAACTACGTGGTTATTTTGTAATCTATAAAGTTTTTTTTTTTTTTTTTTGTTTAATAATCTCTGTTATTCCATACCGTACTAAGTAAATGTTTAAAGAGAAGTTTTTGCTACCACTTACCTGCAGTAGTACATCAAGTCCAAGGGCTAAACCTCTCCCTTCGTCTTTCAACTGTGTGCGTTCAGGTTTCCGTGTGAACATGTGACCGTGTTCGTGTGCGGCTCTCCATGTGACCTGTTGGTTGCCTGCTGCTTGGCTGGGCTACAGCTCTCGACACATCCACTCACTGCTGAGCCTGTGGAAGAAAGAGAGGGCAGGCTGAAAGCTAGTGAGACTCGCACAGGCTTTGGCACGCCGGTGTTTTCCAGCGAACTTGCATCCAGCGGAAGAAAGATACAGTCTTCTTGAACACAGACCCGAAGTTCCAGAAGAGCAGAAAGCAAGAATTATACTGTGCTGCTCTTCTAGCAAATTTCTTGTTTTTTATTTGATTTTTTTTTGTGGTTCTTGTCGTTTTGCGATTGCACTATCCTGCTGACTTGGAAGGATGTCTGCGTTTTGATTCTCTTTGCAACACAACTTGAATGCTTCGCAGCCGAGGATTGAGGTAGTGCAATATGTTTCTGTCTCAGTACTGGTGTTGACGTGTTTCAGTTTGTAGCTGTGAACTCTGCATCTTTTTTCACTTGTTGCTAGGCTCTTTTCCAAGTGCTTAAATTATGTAAGACGTGAAAAGATCTTAACACAACCGGCATAGCTAATATTAATTTCACTGCGTCTGTTCCGTGTTCTCAGGGAAGAGAAACCAGTAATGCGTTTTAAGGCGAGCAGAACTAATACAGCGCGATTACATTGTTTAAAGTGTACACAGTTTGGTGTTTAGACACGGGAACGACCACTTGTCACTTCAAAAAATCAGTGCTGAAACCCAGGTCTTGGTGTTAACAATTTGATCCCGTAAACTGTTTGTTTGAGAGCAACCAGTTTATAAATGAGAAATAGTCCAGTGCATTAGCCTACAGATACAATAAGCAATAATAATAATAATAAATTATTATTATTTTTATTATTTTTATTTATTATTATTATTATTAACTATAATCATATTATATAAAAATTAATATTGCGTTCATGTGCTAGAATTGTGTGTGTGTGTGGGGGGGTGGGGGTGGGGGGGAGGGGGGGTGGGGGGGGGGGGGGGGGGGGGGGGGAGGGGTGGGGGGGGGGGGGGGGGTGGGGGGTTGGGGGGGTGGGGGGGGGGGGGGGGGGGGGATGTGTTGGGGGGGTGGTGGGGGGTGGGGGGGGGGGGGGGGGGGGGGGGGGGGGGGGGGGGGGGGGGCATTGTGTGCATCGTGTGGGGGGGGGGGGGGGGGGGGGGGGGGGTGTATGGGGGGGGTGGGTATATATATCAAAAACGTCATTGTTTTGCAGTGTTTACTGAATGAAACATTTTGAGACTCGCTTTGTGTTTTATTGATGCACCGTAATTGGCTATCACGAGTTTCATTGTGTAAGGTGAGATGCCCCAACCCAAAAGCAGATCGGCTGGGCAAATTATTTTGTATATGCTACAACGAGAGTGTTTGACAACCAGAAAACAATCAGCATAAATGAATGCAATGCAGTCACTTTCCATTTTCCTCATAGACTGGATGTAGCAAATATTATATTCCCTCATGTATTTCAATTTAAACCCTTTTCAATCTTCGCAGTACTGAATTTAGTGTTTACTTTTAAGTCGAGCGTTTGCTTTCAGGTTTTCCTATAAATAAGTCTACCACTAATGTTTGTCTGCCGTACCAGCTTGTTGACTTTAACATCGCAAAATAAAAAGCTTCTGCCACGGCCGTTGTGTTTTCATATACTGTATGGCCAAAAGGTGAAGCGTGGCTTCACTAAAGCTCCTGACTCCGGGATTGGAACACATGTTGTCTTCTCGAAAATCATTCAGTACCACTTTCCCTGATCCAGGTACATCGCCTTAAACCTTACCAAGCAAAAAGAAAACGCGCCAACGTCGATTGTCATTCCGGGTTTTAAAAGGGTACTTACTAAACTTTAGACTAATAAACTTCATTCAGTCGTTGGCAAGCACATAACAGATAGATAAAGATAGATAACAATATGTGTGTTCTGAATCAATGCATATCACCGTGTTTTATAATCTGAGTAAAGATAACATTAGAATACTTCCCTATTTCGAGAAACTGAAGGGAAGTGTGCGGAGAATAAACCATTGAAGCAAAATCCAACACAAGCCAGTAAACGATTCTCAGCTCTTCACAGTGGTGTGTTTACTAGGAAGAGGCAGGGACAGTTTTACAAGGGCCTGCAGCTGTACAGCAGGTATCTGTGTTCATTTGTAGTTTCTCAATGAACCCAGTTCAAAGCTGTTGTACAGGGTCACATCAATAAGAAGGCTTCTTCAGCACACTCCCACTATCTGTCTCACTTCGCAGCTGGATACG